>NC_061116.1:167957823-167963056 GCF_002878395.1 Capsicum annuum
TTTAAAGAACACCTCTTAATCATCCAAACTTATTTTGAGCATGCCCTCTCTCACATTTATTAATGCTCCTCTTATCGCCAAGCGTGGAGTCCAAGATAATCGGCACCTTGTCATCTTCTTTATAATCTAAAAATAATAAAATCAGTAGGAATTATAAACTTACTAATATTGATGAGAACGTCCTCGATGGTTCCTTCAGGATGGACTATGGTCTGGTCTGCTATTTGGAGTCGCACAGAGATTAATTTTGGCTTCCCCAAACCCAAGGTGTTGAACATCGATAGGGGCATCAAATTGATACCTGCCCCTAAATCACTCAGTGTGTGGACCACCTCACTATTACCAATATGAATAGGGAGAGTGAACATCCCAGGGTCCTTAATATTTTTAGGCATCTTGTGCATCACCACAGAGCTACACTCCTCAATGAGTGCTATTGTCTCATTATCCTATAGCTTAACTTTAGTAGTCACCATGTCCTTCAAGTTCTAAGTGTACTTAGGCATTCCTTTTAAAACATCTAAAAAAGGAAGGTTAATGTGAAGCTCTCGAAATATGTCAAAGAACTTCTTGAAGAATGCATCCTTCGCATATTAGATGGTAAGTGGACCTGAACCACAAACCTTCGCACATAATATGGTAAGTGGACCTGAACAAAAAACCTTCACACCTTACATGGTAAGTGGAACCAAACTACAAATCAACACACGTTACATGGTAAGTGGACCCTAACCACAAACCTTCGCACATTAGATGGTAAGTTGACCCAAACCATAAACCTTCAAACATTATATGGTAAGTGGACCCAAATCACAAACCTTCAAACCTCCAAACCTTACATGGTAAGTGGAACCAAACCACAAATTGACACACAATACATAGTAAGTGTACCCAAATCACAAACCTTCACACATTGATGGTAAGTTGACCCGAACCACAAACCTTCATATTAGTTAAGGGACTCAAACCACAAGACATCTTATCATCATTACTAGTCGATATTTGGACTCACACCCTTATTACACATATATTAACATCCATTCAATTTAACACATAAGGAATCGAACCAATTTGTGTAATTTAAGCCACCAAGTCTACATTTCAACACCATAGATGCCCATGTGATCTTTACCAATCCATTTGACCACTATTCATTTAGATAGGCCAATGCCTTAGTTCACAATACAATACTAGTTCATTTATGGTCATCAAGACCTTTACAAACCAATCATTCCTCATTAACATTCATACACTAACCTTTCAGTTCAGCCACAATTCAAGTTCATGTTTAGGGACTAGAACCCATTTAAGCAACTAACTACCAAAGACATCTATTAACTTATTTCATGTCCATCAAATACTTTACCAATAATTTACCAAGAATTCCTATTCATTTTAACAATATCTTATCTCATTAATACTCACTAGACCAATACCAAAGTTCAATACACCATTAACAAGTGACTAGTCAATTCTCTTAGACATTTTCACAAACACCTTGAGGGCATGCTTTTATCAAGACCAAAACCAAAGTAGAAATCATCAAATTTAGGGTTACTCATGATCCATTTGTTAAATCACAATAAAAAATCACCCACACATGTAAACCATCACCCAAAACATGTATAAACATGAGTTAAAGTAAGAGTAAACACTACCCAACATTCTACTTCAAAACCCTCACCATTTGATTTCAAAACCATAGTTTACAAGTAAAAATCATTGTTTAAATCATATGATATTTTGAACTAACAATGAGGAAAGAGATTCATACCTTATACAAGATGATTCACTGAAGAACTTGACACTTTTCTTGCCTCTAGCTGAACCCTTTTCAAACCTCAGCCTCTAATATTTTGGAAAAGGTTTAGAGAGTGTACTTAGTATGTCTGATCCACTAAATAAATATTATGAGAGGCTAAGATGACTTATATAGTGAGGGGATTTATAGGTTTTAGGGTGGGAAATGTCTATAAAGACCTAAGATTAAAAGATGGAAATTACCCCGTAGGAGGGTACGTCCCTCTTACTAAATCGTACCCTAGGGTATGAGTGGCACTCTACCTCGTACCCTAGGCCTCACTAAGGATCCCTACACTATTTTAGATACAACCACACAAGAAAGACTTATACCCAAGGGTATGAATGGTACCCTAAACTATACCTTAACTCGTTCCCAAGATAGCCTCATCAAGCCAACACCTAAGACTCCATACGACTTGCCATGGTATGACTCGTACCCAAAGGTGCGACCATAGGGAGCCTAAGTTGTATCTAGGAAAGTGTGTAACCCCTACTACACTTTGTAGTGTACAAAAGGGATCACTGAGTTTTATCCAGTGGGTACGACTTATACCCTGAGTAGTGTCATGGACAGAATGTCCAAAACATAAAAATTTTAACAAGGCTAAGATCCTGGGTGTTTCATTCTCCCCCACTTAGGACCATTCGTCCTCGAATGATGGGTAAGGTAAGCATAATTATCAGTTAACACATTACCACACATCAATTTATCCTTTCATCAAGTTAGAACACAAGGCACACAACAAGGATAAGATACACATCATGATCATTATCAATCAACCATTTATTTCATTTACTATGGGAATCAAGCCCATTATTTAACAAGACACTTGATCAATTAAAAGCTTAGGGACTTGAACCCATTGTCTAACAAATGCATGAATCAAGATTAGGATACCAACGCACATCTCAAGCACAAGTCTCTGGGTCAGAAGAAAAATGCGGATACCTTGGACTTCATGTCCTCTTTTGCCTAACATGTAGCTTCCTCGGACTTTTGGTTCCTCCATGAAACCTTCCCCGAAGCCATATCTTTCGTTCGCAATCGGCGAACTTGCCAAACAAAGATCCTTACTAGTATCTCTTCATAGGACAAAAATTCCAAAACACCAACGTCCTTCAAGGGAGTAATCAATGAAGGATCACTGACAATTTTACACAACATAGGGACATAGAAAACTGGATCAGTGGGACTCTTGCTAGAGGGAAAGTCCAATTTCAACTCATACCTTCCTAAGGACAACCATCCCTCTTAGGCATGAAAAAATGAAAACACTTTGCCGAAAACATTCTAGAAAAAAAGAATGGAAATTTAGACAAGTGTCCAAGATAAGACAAATCCACAAATCAAGCTCCTCACTAGGATACTACGAAGGTCATGAATTAGAATCCTCACGACATTCACTAACTGCAAAAATGGAATCTACAGAAAGACCTCTCGAGTTAGAGTCTTCAACTCAGACCAAATGATACAACCAACCTTTTAGAGATCAATTTTTGGGCTCTAAGATAAGAGAAAAACTTTCCCTTTGCAATAGCCGACACATTAGAGAATATTTAAAAATGACCTTATGGGTCCAACAATCTAAGGTAACATAGACCGAATGCAACCAATCCATCACCAAAATGACATTAAAAGCAACCATATCCACTTTTATCAAACTCTTCTACTTTTGGAATCTCAAGGCTTACTCCTTGACAGATATCCTACCTTGCCTCAAATTCAGAAACTCTTCTGCTTTTGCTTCCCTCAACTCTTAAGGAAAGAAGCGGTCTAAAAAGGCACTAGAGAAATCCTCCCATATGAAAGCACTAGAACCCACACCCCTTGATATCTCTCACTCTCCATACCATTCGTACGCAACATCTTTCAATTGGTAGGAAACAAAATCCATACTTTCCGATGAATGCATAATCTACAAGATTTTCTCTATTTCATCAATGAAATTTTAAGGATCTTCCTCAACCTTCACACCCATAAACATAAGAGGGTAAAACCTTAAGAATTTGCCAAGCTTGGTGGCCTTAGAGGATAGATCAAAAGGAATACCATGCCTAAACTAAGAAGCTACCAATTAAGTCAAAAGAGTAATAAAGTGATAGAACTCAGCATTCGTGTCACCCCCTTGAGGTGATGGAGGAGATGTGTCACTCTGGTAAGTAGGGTTAGTAGGGACAGTGGGACCCCATATGAATGGTCAGATGCCACATCTCTAGCTAGAGTTTAGACCCCAAAAGTTGGGTAAGCTCTATCCATAGGGTCCTCCATCGGGGTTGAGGTGTTTCCTGAGTATCAGATCTCTTTAGAGGCATGATCTAAAAGATAAGAAAACATAAATCAGAGGAATCTAAGACCTTAGACTCTATAGCTTAATATGGGAACTCAACATTCGCAGCACCCCCTTGAGGTGATGAAGGAGAAGTGTCACTCTCGTAAGTAGGGTTAGTAGGGACAGTGGGACCCTATGAGAATGGTTAGATGCCGCAGCTCTAGCTTGAGTTTAGACCCCAAAAGTTAAATGATATGTATCCATAGGGTCCTCCATCGAGGCTGAGGTGTTTTCCTGAGTATCAGATCTCCTTAGAGGCATGATCTAAAAGACAAGCAAACATAAATAAGAGGAATCCAAGACCTTAGACTCTATAGCTTGATATGGGAACACAAGAAAGAGAAACATTCCTAAATGTGTTGTAGCCCTTCCTTTATAAGTGTGACACGGTACATTCCCATACAAGAACCTCTATTTCACACTAATTTGCAGAAACCTAACTTATCATGAACCTAGAATCTTATAGCAACTTGACATAGCCCAAAATAGAGCCATGTCATATGGGCATCTCAAGCTCAACATGAATCTGAGATTGCCTCGATAACCCAACCTAACTATCAAATTAATCCACAAGGGGCCAAATAAACTCTATCCCTAAGTCAAGAAAGTAGAAATAATACTAATAACTATAACTTAGACTATGTCAAAACATTTTATTTACAACAACATACTAGTCCAACATACTAAAATCCACAGTTATCCACAAAGCCTCTACAAATTCGATGTCTAATACATGTCAGGATATGCCCCCGACAATAGCCAATACCAAGTCTTAAAATATGTCTATAACATAAAATAAAGACTATGAAATGTATGCCTTCCTAAGAATAGAAGCTCATCACATTAATGTCAACACACAATCCGTTCGAACACTTGGTCACTGCGCAGGAAGAGAAGAAGAATCTCTAGCCCCTATGTCACATGGGGACATAGATTTTGGAGATGATTAGCAGTTGGAGCACTAGCATGCTACTCAAGGATAAGGATAAAATACTGCATTTGTTTAAAACCAAACCAAACCATCATATGCAACCACATTCACACAAGTATAGGTATATATAAAGATACATATACATATAGTTACATAACATACCAAACAT
>NC_061116.1:167966056-168002545 GCF_002878395.1 Capsicum annuum
ACACATTACATGGTAAATGGACCTGAACCACAAACCTTCACATATTAGATGGTAAGTGTACACAAACCACAAACCTTCAATATGGTAAGTGGACCCAAACTACAAACCTTCATACCTTACATGGTAAGTGAACCCGAACCACAAATTAACACATATTATATGGTAAGTGGACCCAAACCATAAACCTTTGCACATTAGATGGTAAGTGGACCCAAACCACAAACCTTCGCACATTATATGGTAAGTGGACCCAAATCATAAACCTTTACACCTTACATTGTAAGTGGACCTAAATCATAAATTGAAACACATTACATGGTAAGTGGACCCAAACCACAAACCTTCACATATTAGATAGTAAGTGGACCCGAACCATAAATCGTCATATTAGACAAGAAAATCAAACCACAAGCCATCTTATCATCATTACTAGTAGACATTTGGACTCTTACCCTTATTACACATATATTAATGTCCATTCAATTCAAACCAAAGTAGAAATCATCAAATTTAGGTTTGCTCATGACCCATTTGTTATATCATAATCAACAAGAGCCCACATGTTTAAACAATCACTAAAAACATGTATAAAGAAGAGTTAAAGCAAGAGTAAACATTACCCAATTTTCTACTTCAAAACCCTCACCATTTGATTTCAAAACCATAATTTACAAGTCAAAATAATTTTTTAAATCACATGATATTTTGAACTAACAACGTGTAAAGAGATACATGCCTTATACAAGATGATTCAATGAAGAACTGGACGCTTCTCTTGCCTCTAGATGAACCCTCTTCAAATCCTAGCCTCCAATCTTGTGGAAGAAGTTTAGAGAGTGTATTTGGTATGTTTGATCCACCAAATGAATATTATGAGAGATTATATGACTTATATAATGAGGGGACTTATGGGTTTTGGGGTGGGAAATTTCTATAAAACCCTCAGCTTAAAAGCTAGAAATCACCCCATAGGAGGGTATGAACCCCTCATAAACCATAATAAACCATACCTTAGGGTACGAATGAAACCCTAACTCATACTCTAGGCCTCACCATGGACCCGTACACTATTTAGGATACACCCATACATAAAGGAATTATACCTAAGGGTATGAATGGTACCCCAAAGCATACCCTAACTCGTACCCAAAACAACCCCATTAAGCCAACTCCTAAGACTCTATACGACTTACCATGGTATGACTCATACCCAAAGGTACGACCATAGGGAGACTAAGTCATATCTAGGATTATTTGTAACCCTCACCATACTGCCTCGTGTATGAGAGTGTCACTAAGTTGTATCTAGTAGATACAACATATACACTTAGTCGTATCATAGATAGAATGTCTAAAACCCAAATACTTTTACAAGTCCAAGATCTTGGGTGTTTCAGAATTAGCATACATTTAAAACCTTAACCTAGGTTGTGTATCTTGGCCATCCTAAAACCAGCCATGAGATTATAGGTTTAGCTCTCCTTGCTGAAAGAGCCCCAGTACGTGTTAGTCACATGACTAGAGAAAAGAATATGGGATGACTAGTACATCCCCAAAATATAAGGTGTGACATAATGCATATGGTCATCAAGACCACCCTCACATAGGCAATCGTGATTTTCTAATGTCGGTCCCCTCAGGACCTCCACCTTCCATGGCTTTGATACTCAACCTACTTAAACCCAACTAAACCTTTACACATAACCAAACTATTTACTAAGGATTCTTTTAATTAGGCATTAACCATTGGTATCGTCATCCTAAAATTAGAGCTGGCAAGTCTACTACATTATGACATATAAACCAATTTAGACTCTACTATTTCCAATTAACCCAAAACCATTTATAATTAAACAATGGACACCTGGGACTTTCCAAAGTTATGTGAAACCAACCAAAACCAATTCATATTCCATTTAACATTCATGCAATGTAAGAGTTCCAAGAATAGTTAGAGTATATGACAAAATCATTCTCATTGATAATTTCACAAATAGGTTGAGGGAATACCATTATCAAAGACAAAATCATAATAATTTGGGGCTCAACCATGACCCCTAAATTAAATCACCATACTCATATACCCATGAAATACCTAGAATTTAAACTATTTTAAGAAATTATCTATTTGATGTCACTGAGGTGGGTAAGACTAGGGGCATGAGTCGTACCCCTTAGATATGAGTCATATCTACTATCCCCTCCTCTCTTGTACCTTGATCATCCTAGAAGGATAGTATACTTTCTACTATACATGTAACACTTCCCTTAATAGTACCTAAGGTTAAGAGTCATACCTATATTAGTTGTATGGTGCATGATACTTAGCGTAGAATGGACTATTTTTGGTACAAGTGTTGTATATGCTAAAGGGCATGAGTCCTACCCTATAGATATAACTCAAGGGTGTGTGGTCATACCCTTAACAGTGTAGGTGACCTAGGAAAATCCTAGGGTATGAGTTAGGGTACCACTCGTACCCTAGGGTATGGTTCGTAAGGTGAGTCATACCCATGCACAGGTTTATTATATAGCTTTTAACTAAGAGCCTTATGATTATTTCCTAGACCTAAACCCCAAGTCCCTTCACTATATAAGTTTATATGGCATCCTTAAACATATTTTTGAGTTGATAAAACATCAAAAACACTCTCTTAAACTCATCTTTGAAGGGAGGCTAGGGTTCAAGGGTGATCTTCAAGAGGAAAAGTGAAGTTAAGAATCTTGGCGAATCAAGTTGTATAAGGTATGTAGCTTTTACCCTTATTAAATAAATCTAAAACCATGTATTTTACACTTGGATTAGTAAGTGTACATGGTATTTTAAAATCAAATGAAAAGGGTTTTGTTGCCTAATGATAAATACGATTAATTCTTGCTTAGACTTATGTTTATACATATCATTAATGGTGATTTGCATATGTGGGTGCTTGGTGTATGTGTTTTAACATGAGAATCTTAAGTAACCATAGTATTTTTGATTTTTACCATGAAAATATCCTTGTTAAAGGTATACACATAAGGTGTTTGTGAAAATGACTAAGTGAATTGTCTAGTCACATGTGGTGATGTGTTAAACTAGGGCAAAGGCATAATAAGTATGAATGATTGATAAATGATGTTGTAAGAGTATTGTGATCCATGTATTGTGAAATGATGACCCTATTGAGTTAATGACTAATTAAGGGTCGAAGTCCTTCAATATTAAGATGAACTTGAATTATGTATTGAGCTAAAGTGTAGTGAGAATGTAGTATAGGATTTTTAGTAAAATATGAATAGTTTTTTAGGGTCTTGATGACCATAACTTGAATTGTATGATGAATTAAATGAAGAAAATGGCCTATTGAAATAGTTGAGCAATGAAGGCTCCCATAAGGACCAAGAGGGTCATGTATAGTGTTGAATCAGTTAAATGGTTAAAGTCCTGAAGTGTTGTATGGAATAAATAATTATTCATGGGAAAAGGGTTAAAGTCCCTATGTTAACTAATGATAGTTGTGATGGATTGAGGTTGAAGTCCCTTGCCTTACAAAATGGCTCGAGGTTGAAGTCCCTTGCTTTTTGAAATGACTTAAGGTTGGAGTCCTTTACCTAATGAAATTGCTCGAGGTTAAAGTACCTTTTATAAAGAGATCTCTTAAGGTTAATGTACCTCACCGAATAAAACAGCTTGTGGTTAGAGTCCCTTGGCATGAGGTTAGAGTCCCTTGTCTAACAAATGGGAATGAGGTTAGAGTCCCTTGCCCAGATTAATGTGTGTGTGGTTAGAGTCCCTTGTTTGAATAATTGTGTATGTTGTTAAAGTCCTTGGCTAATGAATGTGTGAATATAGTTAAAGTCCTATGCCTAATGAGAAATGCTTGAATCCATAAGTGTAGAGGGTCAGAGTCCCCTACTTCATGTCTAATGAATGAATGTTTAAGAATGTTGTTGAGCCATGATTTGTTGATAAGCATGCGATATACCTATATATAAGTATAAGTGTGTTGATATGATTGAATATGATATCTTGACCTATTTTTGAATAATGATATTATTTTATCCTTATCTTTGAGTTATATACTAGCGCTCCAACCGCTAACCATCTTCAAACGCTATATCCCCATGTGAAATAAGGGTTGGAGTATTATCTTCTCTTCTTGCATAGTGATTAGGTAATCAAAGCATTTCATGCATTGACCTCAGAGTGGTGAGCTTCCTTATTTCAAAAGACATTCATTCTTGGTCTCCTATCTTTAGGCTTAGTTTCATTTTGACTTGGTTTGGCTCTTGTTGGGGGCTTTTCCTGACATATACATTTCTAAACATCAGTTTGTATGGAGGTATTGTGTATCACTGTGGACTTGGGTATATTTGCTAGTGTGTTGACATATATGAAATTGTTATACATTGTTAAGTTAAGACTTCTAGTATTGTTTCTGCTATCTTATTATGCAGTCAGGATTCACCCGACGCTTAAGATTAATGTAATGATTGTGATGGGTTATTGGGGAGACCTCTGGTTTATGTAGGCTTGAGGTGCCCATATGACATAGCTCAATTTTGGGTTGTGTCGAGTTGGTATTAGAGCCTAGGTTTATTGTCAGGTTGGTGTCCATAATACCGCATTGAGTAGAGTCTCTTTTATGGGTATGAAGCACACCACAATAAAAAAGGGGCTATGAGATATTTTAAGAAATATTTCTCTTTCTTATGTTTCAATCTCAAGCTATAGATTATAAGGTGTTGGATTTCTCTGATTTTTGTTTGCTATCTTTTAGATCATGCCTCCAAGGAGATTTGAGACTTAGGCAAACCCTTTTGAGGGCCCTATGAATGAAGCTCGTTTGACTCCTGGAGTTTATCCCCAGGCTAGGGCTACGACATCTGACCATCTTTGTGGGGTTCCACCTGTTCCCACCAACCTCGACTATGAGAATAACCCTCCTATTCCATCACTTTAGAGGGATATTACTAATGTTGAGTTTCACCACTCTATTAACCTCCTGAATCAAGTGGTAGCTTCTCAATCAAAGCAAGGTGCTCTGGCTGTTGTTTCTTCTAAGGCCATAAGAATTGGCCAATTTATGAGGTTGAGCTCTCCTATTGTCTCCAATCCAAAGTTTGAGGAAGATCCACAAGGCTTTGTTGATAAAATAGAGAAGATCTTCTAATTCATGAATGCTTTGGAGATTGAGGCCGTTGAGTTTTCTTCCTACCAATTAAAAGATATAAAGTACCAATGGTACTAGGGTGGGAGTTGTCTAGTCGTTTTGATACTAGTCCCTCTATGTGGGAGGATTTGTTTGAGCCTTTGTTAGATTGGTTCTTTCCTCAAGAGTTGAGAGAGGTAAAGGCAGAAGATTTTATGAACTTAAATCAAGGGAGGATGTCCGTTCAAGAGTATGCCTTGAAATTCCATCATTTATCAAGGTATTGTCCTGAGATGTGTTCTATCATGAGGGCTATAATGCGTAAGTTTATTTTGAGATTGTATCATAAGTTAGCCCTTGAGAGCAAAGGGACCTTGTTGATTGAAAACATGGATGTTCCTAGGTTGATTGTGTGTATGGAATAAGTGGTAAAAGAGAAAAAAAAGCAAGTTGAGTTTACTGAAAGTTAAGGGAAAAAGTTTAGGTCTTCTAAGCATAATGGTGGTGATGGTAGCAAGTGGCCACAGAAGAAGTGGGGGAGTTTAGTTCTTTCCCCTAGGCTAGTGTTTGCTCTCCTTACCTGAATTTTTGGGTGGTCATCAATCATAGTTTAGTGGTGGGTCCCGAGCACAGGGTCCCCTATTCCAGGCTAGTGGTGCCTAGTTGGCTCCACCCTGCCCTCCTTGCAGATTCTGTAGTCACAATTATCATGCTCAGTGTGAGAAGGAGAGAAATAAATATTTTTATTATGGTCTGATTAGGCATATTCAACGTGAGTGCCCCTTTTTGGCAGCTTCTTGGGCCAACAGGGCCCCTATTGTTACCCCATCTATTCCCACACCAAAGGGTGCTATGTTTTCCTCTGTTTCTATTTATGGCATCGGCACTGGCTAGAACCACTTGTTTGAACTTTTTTCTCACCAAGATTCTTAGGCATCTCCCGATGTCATTATGGGTATGTTGAGACTTTCTCCCACAATGTGTATTGTTTGATTGATCTGGGGTCTACTATTTCTTATGTAGCCCCATATGTGGCTGTGCATCTTGATTATGGTCATAAGAGTCTATTGGTTCCTTTTTCTATTTTTACCCCGATGAGACCTTGTGATTTTTAGAAGGGTCTATAAGGGGTGTGTGATATTAGTTGGTGGTAGAGATACTTTTGCAGACTTGATAGAGTTGGACATTGTTTATTTTAATGTCAGTTTGTGGATGGAATCGTTGCATTCTTTCTATGCTTCTTTAGATTGTTAGACCTGTATGGTTATGTTAAAATTCCCTAATGAGCCAGTCATTGTATGGGAAGGTGGTTCCCTAGTGCCTAAGGGAAAGTTCATTTCTTATCTTAAAGACCAAAAGTCCGAGTTAAAGATTCTAACTCGGAAGAGCCTTCTCTAGAATCCATTCTCGTGGTTAATAAGTTTCCTGAGGTGTTTCTCAATGATCTTACCGGTGTTCCTCATAATAGAGAAATTGATTTTGGGATTGATCTTGTCCCGGAGACTCGTCCAATTTTTATCCCTCCTTATAGAATAGCTCTGGCGGAGTTGAAAGAGCTCAAGGAGTAATTGAACGACCTCTTAGATAAAGGTTTTATACATCTTAGTGTGTCTCCATGAGGTGCTCCTGTATTATTCGTACGCAAAAAGGATGGTTCCCTTTGTATGTGCATTGATTATCGTTATTTGAACAAAGTGATTGTAAAGAATAAATATCCTCTTCCTAGGATCATTTATTTGTTTGATCAACTTCAACGTGTAAAGTGTTTCTCTAAGATTGATCTTAGATCGGGTTGTCATCAACTTAAGATTAGGGATGCGGATATCCCTAAGACTACCATTAGAACTCGATATAGTCACTATGAGTTTCTTGTCATGTCTTTTGAGTTGACCAATGCCCTGTCAACATTCATGGCTTGATGAATAGGGTCTTTCGTCTGTTCTTGGACATGTTTGTTATCTTTTTCATTGATGATATCTTAGTCTATTCTAAGAGTTACGCGGATCATGTCGATCAACTCCATACCATATTGCAAACTTTGAAGGATCATCATTTGTATGCTAAGTTCTCCTAGTGTGAGTTTTGGTTGAAAAATGACCTTTTCTTGGTCATATTATCTCTAGTGAAGGTATTATTCTAGATCCCTAAAAAGTTGTGGCTATTAAGAAGTGGCCTATACCTATGACTCCAATCGATATCTGGAGCTTCTTTAGTCTAGTCAGTTACTATAGAAGATTTATGGAGAGTTTCTCTACTATAGTTGCCCCATTGACCAAGTTGACAAAAATAAGGTCAAGTTCTTGTAGTCCGATGCGTGTGAGGGTAGTTTTGAGAAGTTGAAAGATAAGATGACTTCGGCTTTGAATTTGACCTTGGCCTAGGGTAGTGATAGTTTTGTGGTATATTGTGATGCTTCTCATGTCGGTCTCAAATTCGTGTTGATGCAACATGGTAGGGTAGTGTCCTATGCTTCTAGGAAATTAAAAGTTCATGAGAAGAACTAACCTACTCATGACCTAGAGTTGTTAGCAGTGGTTTTTACATTAAAGATTTTGCGGTATTATATTTATGGGGTTCATGTCGATATCTTTTCTAATCATAATAGTCTCTAATATGTGTTTACCTAAAAAGAGTTAAATCTCTTGCAAAGAATATGGCTTGAGTTATTGAAAGTTTATGATATGAGTCTTCATTACCATCCCAGTAAGGCGAATATAGTCACCAATGCTCTTAATAGATTGTCCACTGGAATTTAGGCTCATGTAGATAAGGGTAAGAGGGAATTAGTGAAGGACATTTACCATTTGGCTAATCTTTGAGTTCGACTTGCGGACTCCGAGGATAGTGGTGTATTTGTGCTTCTAGTATCTCAGTCGTCTCTTGTGGTTGAGATACAGGAAAAGCAAGAATTGGACCCCGAATTGATGAAGATCAAGATTAATGTGGGTCAACATAAAGTTGCAGACTTTGTGATTAGTGGTGATGGTATCTTGAGTACAAAGGTAGACTATGTGTTCCCAACATTGATGGATTGAGGGAAAGGATCATGATCGAGGCTCATAAATCTTGGTATCATGATTTTACAGAGTTTTATTGGTAGAACAATATGATACGTGATGTGGCTAGCTGCGTGGCCAAGTGTATGATGTGTAAACAAGTGAAAGTTGAGCACGTGACGCTTGGTAGGTTGTACCAAGAAATTATATTGCCCGAACGAAAGTGGGAGGCAATTAATATGGATTTCATTGCCAGTATTCATAAATCTCGGAATCATGTGATTCTATTTGGGTCATTGCAATAGAATGACCAAGTCTGCTCACTCCTTGCCCATGAGGACTAATTACTCGGCAAAAGATTATGCTAAGTTATATCTTGCGGAGATCGTGAAGTTACACGGTGCTTCAGTTTCTATTATATTGGATCATGGTCCTCCATTTTCATCCCACTTTTGGAAGTCATTCCTAAAGGGTTTGGGTACTAGAGTATTCCTTAGTATCGCTTTCCTCCCGCAAATGGATGGGCAAGCGGAAAGGACCATCCAAACATTAGAAGATGTGTTATGGGCTTGTGTGATTGATTATGGTGGTAGTTAGTATGATAACTTGCCTTTGATTGAGTTCGCCTATAATAATGTTACCACTCTAGTATTGGCATGTACCCCTTTGAGGCATTGTATAGTAGGAGATGTCGATCTACTATTGGGTGGTGTAAAGTTGGCGAGGGTAAGTTTCTTTGCCTCGATTTAGTTCATGAAGCCTTAGAAAAGGTGAAGGTGATTCGTGATAGGTTAAAAATCGCTCAAAGCCTCAAAAAGTCCTACGCGGATGTGAGGCGTAGGGACTTAGAGTTTAGTATTGGCGATTGGGTATTCTTGAAAGTGTCTCCCATGAAGGGAGTGATGCAATTTTGTAAAAAGGGGAAGTTTAGTCCCCGATATGTTGTCCCCTACTTAATTAGAATTGCCTTCTAGTATAAACTCCATTGACATGGTTTTCCATATCTCGACTGGAAAAAAAATATATTTAGAGACAAAATTTACCGACAGACCAATTTCTGTCACTATATAGCAATGGATTAGCAACAGAACGATAAATTTCACCACATGCATAGTAATTTAATTTTTATGTGTGCTATTTAGCAACGAATCAGTGAAGAAATTGTGATTCCATCGCTAAATAAGTGCGGCAACAATTGGCGATAGAATAGCAACAAAATATAGTTTTCTTTTTAGTTATTTCGTAGCAATGGATTTAGCAACAAAATATTTGTTGGTACGCTTCAATTTTTCTTTTAAAAAATTTATTTTGTTTAGTGATCAAAATTTCTGTTGTAAATGTTTATTTTAATTTTTAATTAATCATTAAGTATAAAAAAAGGGGGTTGGGGGCTTCTAGGGTTTTCAATTTATTTCAGCCCCCACTCTCTCTTACGCTTTATCTCTCAAGAATTTTGATTTGAAGGCCTTTTTGACTGATTTGAACACCTTTTTGCACGAATTGAATGCATTTCTTCATGTATTGAAGGTCAAGCTTACATTGGTTTGTCGAATTAAAGCATTAAAGGTACTGCTTCCACTATACACTCTCTATCTGAATTGAAACTTGTGTTTTCTTTAATTCTTTGAGTCATTTTTAAATTATTGTTCACTCTCTATTCGAAATAAGCTTGAATTAGTTTTAACTTATCAGTTTGTTTGAGAAACAAATTGGTTTTGGAAGTTTATCCGTGATTTTACTTTACAATGAGTGAATCTTGTGATTTTACTTTACTTTATATGGTTTTGTATGCATGCAACTGGTTGGGGTTAGGGTTCATGGAAGCATTTAGGGATAAAATAGTTGACAATTTGGGGCTAGGGTTTTATTCTGCCTCAAATGTTCGTCTATTTTGTTTTTCGGGAAAGTAACTGTTGCCGTGAAATTTTCTTTAATCCCTTTTCAATATGAGAAAATACAAATAGAGAATAGCAATGATAACAGAAATTCTGTCACAAGTGCATTCATATAGAGACTTCTTATGGAAGAATACAAAGATATTAGCTTATCTATCAATTCATTCAAAGAAAATGTGAAAGCTATAAAAATACTTTTGACACTTAGCTTAGTGAGATGAATCTGAACCTATGCTAGGACATTAAGAAATTCTCCATCTGTATTGTAAATCATCTTCACAAGTAAAAATGATACTTTTGCTGGGAACCAGTTGATTAACAAGCAGTCATGGTTCTTGATGTTAAATTTTTCAGTACTGGTGGGCTGTACCGATATAGTAGTAAGTGCTTATTCTTGTCGAAAATGATATTAAGTGACAAAGGACTGGAAGTCCTAAATATTCAACTAGACTTCTATTTTGTCGTTTAAGTTATGATGTTGTATTCTCGGTAGCTACCGCTAAAAATATGTGTTTGCAGAGTAGAGATCAATGTGTTGCTCTCGTTATCTAGTTATATGTTACATTTGTATGAGCCATATTTTTTATCTGGTGGGAGACTAAGGGGGACCTTTACATCTGTTGTGTGACTTATTTTTCAATTTTCATTTTGCCCTTTGATGGATTGCTCTATCAGACGTATTTTTGTTATTGATGGGTGGTGGTGTAAGGCCTATAGGACTAAAGTCTAAACATTACACTATGTTTATGTTTGGGTATAAACCAAAACATCGTGGCTATTAGCAAGGAATATCTGCTATAAAGCCTACCGGTCAGAAAGTCCTTTAGGACGAGATAGTTATTTCCTTGAAACTGTAATGAAATGCTTAGGTTTGACGATAAATGAATTTTGAGTTGAAAATTTAGTTTACAAGGGTTTTCAAATAAAAATAAAATGAGAAATACGATCAAGATTATCAAAGAAATTAGTATGTTCAATAAATTTGATTGAATTGACTTCAACAAAAGTATTCTAACTACTGTCAATTAAGGATCAATGAATGCTTAATCATTGTACTAATTTGAGATTAATATTCACTAATTAATTTTCTAATGTTCTAAGACTGAGTAACAAAAGAAAAAGTATTACACAAGTATATAAAAAAGTTATACAAATTGCTTTTATAAAAAGGAAAAAAAACAAGAGGGTGTTAGTTTGTGGCATATTTTTGGACAAATAAAGGAAAATCTTTGAATAAATAAAGAAGGTTTAACTCTTCTAAATTTATCTAAAGTATATAGTATTTTGGATTTCATTCTGGTGTGGTGGTGAATGGTATTGTTGGAATCTTGGATTTCATTCTTTTATCACTTTGTCATATCTAATGTTGTTGGAATTTATACTGTGAAAATGGGTTTTACTGTTTTGGGGTTTGGATTTGCTGTGTGAATCCTGGATTGATAAAAAGATTGGATCTTTTTTTGTGGTTTTGGAGATCTATTAGTGTACGTATCATATTTTCAAATATTAATTGACACACTTTTCTTTAAGGTGCCTTTTTACTGGAAATTCAAGTAGTGCAGTTGTATATTTGTGGGAAAATAAGTAGAGTATTGTATACAATCAGGTGCATTTTTAAAATTTCTTTCTACTTTTTTATTTTTCTTGCTATGCTTGTTGGTTTTTCGATTATATTTATAACTTATTTTTGTTATTAAGCATGTAATGATAAATTTGTTGTTAAAATAGAAGTATGTATCACTTCTATCTTATTTTTATGGTAAACTAGTTTTGTTTTCTACTTTGAGAGCATCACTTTGAATATTTTAGTGAAACTTTTAAACTGTCAATTGATCTACTTAATTATGATATTTTTGCTAACTAGCTCTTCCTATAGAGTCTGATCATAGATTATCGTATTTGTTAATTTGAATTTCCAACAAGGTTTATTATTAAGGCTAATTGTTGTGTTTCTTATTAAGTTGTTTAATTAGCACTGATTGTTGTGTTTTTTGATTTCTACATTAATATGAACACGAATAATCTAGAGCGTGGTTGGATGTATGAGAGGTTAGATGGATGAGGAGCTTTATACTCTAGATTTGTAATCGGTGTGAGTGAGTTTATCAAATTCTCATGTTCTTAACCAAATTGGATGAGTGGTGACAAAGTTAGATGTCCATGTACAAAGTGTCAGAACTTTAAATTCATGAATGTTGAAACTGTTAAATGTCACCTTTATCAATATGGATTTGTTGAGAACTATTTTATTTGGAAGCATCAAGGAGAAAACAATGTGATAAGTGGGACTTCATATGATAATGACTTGCATGGTGGTGGTCAATCTGAATTAGGAGAAAATCCATATCGACAAATGATTTTGTATGCAACTGGTTCTAACTTCCCCCAGGGTTCTAGTTAGCAATCTTCTACCAATTTTGAACCTGATTCTTCTCATCCTTTTGAACATTCAATGAAGGAAGATCTTAATCCCGTGTATTAATTTTTTTTGATTTGCTACAAGCTGCTGATTCAGAATTATATTTTGGTTTTTCCCTCTCTTAATTTGCAGTTGTCTCTCAGATGTTAAACATTAAAATGGAGAATAATATGTCACAAATAAGATATAATCAAATGATGCAATTGTTTAAAGAGGCGTTACCGAAAGATAACATAGTGCTTGATAGCTATTATCAGACCAAAAAGCTAGTGCGTAGCTTGGGTTTGCCGGTTGAAAAGATTAATTTTTGTGAGTTAGGATATATGTTGTATTGGGGTGATGATAAACACCTTACATTTTGTATGTTTTGTGGTAAGGGAAGGTACAAGTGCTGTGTTGGCTCTCGTAAGAGAAAATCGGTCCCTTACAAGAAAATGTATTACTTTTCTTTGACTCTAAGATTACAAAGATTATATGCATCCCATGATACAGCTGCCAACATGAGATGGCATCATGAGCATAAAAAAGAGGATAGCGTGATGTGTCATCCACCAGATTCTGAGGCTTGGAAGCACTTCAATGTAAATCATTCCCTTTTTTCTGCTGAACCAAGAAATGTTAGGTTGGGGTTATGTACAAATGGTTCTCAACCATTCAACTAGTCTGGAAAAATATTCTTTGTGGCCAGTAATTGTTGATACTCCCAAATTACAACTCTTGTTAGAAAGCGTAAGCGGTCGTCGTCAAATATAGAACCCAACTAGGTTGGGGTCTCATCCCACAGGGAATACTGTGCTAATTAAGTCTGATTATTAATGGACGGTTGATCGAAGGGAGTAACAAGGGGTTATTTCTTAACAGTGAAGTATTCTTGTAGTAAATCGTGTCCCAACTAATGAGTATGATTCAATGTTTGATTCAATGAGAATGAATAAACTAGGATTATGTTTACCAAGATGTTGCAGCAGTCAAGGTTGAGAGTTATTCCGAATTCATATGTAACAAATTTCAATTGCACGAATTATTGAACTCTAAAGTTCATCTATGCGTTTCTTAACCTTAATAGATGATTATCCATTAATTCTCTTGATCGTAAAGAATATATTGATATGTTCAATTAATTTCTCAAGTGTATTAATCCTGCTAAGGCATCAACCCTTAAACCAAAGGTTAAAGCCTTTGGGATATTTGTAAATCTCCTCTTTTCCTAACACACACATTTTTTACTCAAACAGGTGGTGTTATTAGGATCACCCTTCAAGTTTGCAACCAAGAAATATCATAATAATGAAGAGGAGCTAATAAAATTGTAATTAGTTACAGAATGTAGACAATCTCACAACCCTAAACAACCAATCACATCAAGGCTCCCATAACCCTAGTTATGGGATCTTTAGCCACACATTATAGAACGATAAGAAGATTCTATTGTGTTTCTTATAAATAATTTAAGAAATTACTTACAAAAATATCCCAAGAATTATTCTTGATCTCTAAAGAAGAATAGTGAATAAAGTATTCAGATCCATAATTTAATCTCTTTTGAAAAGAATAATAAGATGTAAGTTGCTTAAAAGTTTAAAATTAGATAAAAGATGAATGAAAAACCCCTAATCTAAACCTAGACTGGGTATTTATATGTTCCCAGGTACTGGGAGTTTAAAATTCAAACTCAGTATTGTTAATGGTTTGTCACTTGGACTGTCGCTGAAGGTCCCAAGCTGCTTCATTCTATTTAAGGAGTGATAGTCAAGTTGATGGGCCATCACTGGTCTTACGGTCCGTCACTTAGACCATATCTTAATTACTTGAGGAACCACTTTCTGTCTCAGCCTGACGGCCAGGTTAACTACCTTTCAGAGGTCTGACGTTCCATCACTTGGACCATCACTTGGGGTAGCCATTCTGCTTAAGATTGATGGATACCCTGATGGTTCATCACATGGTTGACCGCCCGTCAGTTTGGCCTTCATTTCCCTTTTTGCTCCTATTTGTCCATTTTTCCAAGTTGTTTCTTCATCTAAGTCCTTGTCCTAAAAACACTAAAATCCAATATCAAATACACTAATAGTTTCTTAAAGACACCAAATTATCCCTTTTAAAAGATGTAAAATGATCCGACAAGAGTGAGAACATCAACACCCTCAACTTAAGACAATTGCTTATCCTCAAGAAACTCAACACCATATCATATGTATGAACAAGAACAATGATGGGCATTGAACTATTCAGTTATGCATGAATCAACCACTCAATTGCCACCTAACTTATGTAGTTTCAACACATCGGAATCCACAACCGGCACTATTTACAATTCGGCATATACACGATCATAGATGCAATATCCCACAGAGATCCATAAACACAAGTATAGCTCAGATTGCCCTCACAGTCAAAGAAGTCCACCATACTTTATCTATTTTTAGAGAAACAATTAATACTCACACTCTTACAAACGAAGTTTCAAGCACAACATATACACCCATAAGCTTGCCCTTTTCATCTAATGCTCCTCTACAGTTGATTCCCCAGGATCAAGCAGGACTTTCTATGGCTTGTAATGAGGTTTCGATGCTAGGTGAGGACTCATTTTGGGAAAGTGACTTCAAGTTCAGATTTCACTCTCTTCGTTTATGCTAGCTACTCACCATGGCTACCACTATTCTACTTTACTTACAATCCATACTATTAATCCACAATTTCACAATAACCCCAATTTTTTTTGTTCAACATCAGCCACCCTCAACTTATGCTGATGCTTTTAGTTGAGGTACACATTATCTAACTACATCAGGGTAGGATGAGACATTTTCTTTCAACACTCCAACCCACTTACATCGGAAACCAACTTCCCAGTAGTAGCCACCCTCAACTTAGGCATTTTTCCCAAGTTAATGTGCACAATGTCCAATACTGGACCAGGGCCAAAACTAGGTGCTAACATCCTACTTAGAGTGAATTAGAATTATGTTGGGACTGAATAAATAACACAAGGGTGAACAAACAATAACAAAAGCTAAAAATGGGTGCAACGGAAAGAAATTACATATTTTTCGTGGGTTTTTTTATTGTTAAGTGGACTACAACTGAAGGAGGCCTACTATTCTATCCTATTGAATCATCTACAAAGTAACACTAATGAACTAGGCAAGTTCAAGTTATATACCCCATGCACGAACTATATCAAGATGGTCGCACACGCACAGGCAATGAGCTAATACTTATCCTACAAACTCTTGGGTTTACATTACATGATTGAAACTCTTTGCATCCTAATGCCAATGGAAGATTCAAAATAGTTGCTCAACATATATCAAGAAACAAGAAAGAATACTTATAGGAAAGCTAGCTATTCACAGTATTATGCTACATCATCATTCATCCATACGTACAAAAGTTTCTAAAAAAGAAGAACATGAAACATTTATAATTGCTGGATAATATTTACATAACAATGCATAAGATACATAAATGACAACCTAAACATGCCAGTTCTAATAGATAGGACACGAGGGAAAAGAACATATGTAATAAAAACCCTTGTGGTGACAAATAACACAACAAACACCCCACCCCCACTAAATAAAATGCTTTGCCCTCAAATACATTAACTATAAAGTACAAGGGAGTGAAATACTTACAAAGTCTCTTAGGCTTGTGAGTCAGTCGAATTTGGTGAGGCTTTTTTGGCCTCAGGTGCAACATCGGTGACCCTAATGGTAGTAGGGGTGCTCAAAATAGCTTCCTCCTGAATTAGAGGTATCTCAAATTGGACTAGATTAGGTGTAGGACCCCTCGATGGGGCTGGACCAGTGGATACTCCTATTGCTTCATCTTCAATATTTTTCTGCCTTTTTTCTTCATCCCTTCTCAACACTCTCATCAACTTTCTTACCTTTATATTTTAGCGGATTTCCCATAAGATCAACAAGGACCTCATCTTCATCACTGATTATCAATATGGAATCAAAAGCAGGCTATAATGGATTTCTTTTTAGTTTAGCAATGTCAGCTTGTGCCTGCCTAAATTTTGCCACAAACTTTGCAAAATCTGGCACTAATAACGCGTCCATCTATTTGTTTATACACTTGTCTATTCATCTATTCTGTCCTAAATATTTTGATATGGCTTTAAAGCTTCATAAATGATGTGGTCAACAAATGGATTGAACTGCTTTGCCCATGCATTCAGCTATTTTTCAAACTACTTATGGTCCCTCAAGGATTTTGCAAAGTTTTCTTACGTCAGCCGATATTCAGAGGTAGTATAGAGCAGTGTCTGTAGTCTCTCCCATCAGAGGTATAGAAGTTGAACCTGTGGAAGTATCTGGAGGTACATAATCTGATGGCATATAATTGGAAATGGGAATGGCATACCTGTGGAGATCTCAGACGTCCCTGGGGCTGGAGCTGACTGTGACTGATAGGTAGGTGGCTTGTTAGCTCGCATCTCAAATTTGAGTCATTGTTCATTCTCTCAATATCTTGCCTATGAATTGCTTGAACCTCATTATCAACCCCTCTGATTAAAGACACATTTGCTTGTCTGCATTGGTCTGTGATCAAACACGGGAATGGTAAAGCACTTGCCACTTTGTGTGCACGAATGAACAACTAATAAACAATAATAAGACCAAAGTCAATCTTAAGCCCAGTAACCAGACTAGCAACTAACACTGTCCTGTGACTGTCCAAGTTAGCATCTCCCCCTATCAGCATCAATCGTAGTCTGACAATAGTTCACCAAAACTTCACGCAAAAGTTGAGGGACGATTTAACAGTGTGCTTTTTAGGATTAAGTGCCCATGATGGGTTACTATTGTTAGTGATAAGACTAGATAACCAAGACCTTTGTATGGAGGCTGTATTTAGACAATGCTCAAGTTCTGGTACGGCAGTCGGTGCCTGATAATCATGTCCAAATAGTATCCTGTTCAGCATCCGAATAGAAATATCAATGGTGACCTTTCTTACTAGAACAGATTCCCTGTTAGGCAAATCTAAAATTTTTGTACCCAAGGGACAATCCTTCTCTACCAGTGCCAAATAATTGGAAAAAAACTCCCGTACAATATTGGGGTAGTAATTCCCTGGAGATCTACTCATCCACCTCAATTCATACTCATTAAATCATAGCTCAAGCTCTAGGTACTAATGCAGTTCAGAAGTGAAAATTTAGTGCTCCTTTGAGATGGGCCTCTTTATTTGCCCGCTTGCTGTTGGTTCAATCCCATCAATATATATCTTCTGTGCTCCTTTAATTTTCTACCTAATTACTTCCTGCATTTGAAGGTCTTTGCTTTAAATCATATTAGTATGCTCAGCTTCTGATGCCTTAACTTGGTCGGGGTTTGATGTGTTAACCTATTCCTCATTGGGGCTGGAAGTAGTACTGCTGCTGTTGTCAATTTCACTCTCCTCCTCAGACTGGAAGTACTTGAGTCAACCGCTAACGAGTGTTGAAAAAAGTTTCTTCCTTACTACATGCTGGTTTAGCTCTACCCTTTGGTTGTTTAGCTCTGCCAACGCCTCTGTGTAGTGGTAATTTTCTTGCCATATTTTCCTGAATAGAGAAATCAGGTTTAGAGTTGTGTTGACAGATAGTCTAGTGGTCCGTCAGTGGTCTGACGGTTTGTCAAGGTGTCCATCACAGCTTAACCAGTGAAGCTTTTGTTCAGGAACCTTTTGACGATCAAGTTAACGGTACGTTAGGGGTCTGATGGTCTATCAAGAAGTCCATCATATATTAGTCAGTGAGACAGTTGTTCTGAAACTAGTTGACAGGTAGTCCGACGGTTTGTCAGGAGTTTGACGGTCCGTCGGTGTGGCCGTCAACTGGAATTTTCAGTTTCCTCTTTCTCTTTGACAATTTTACGAACTTCTGCTATGCATTTAATCATTAGGCACACAATCACCATATTAATTTCAACCTTTGAAAATCAACAACAATAAAAGAAGGAGTTCGTTCATCTATTATCACACACACATTATTCATGTTCTTCATTCTGAAAATAAAAGTAGAGTTTTGATCATACCTTGTCCTTGAAGTACTCTTCAATGGTCTGACTTGTAAAACTTTGAACAAACTAGACTAATCAATTTCTCGGTGAGTGACTTAACTTTGCTTTTGATGAGAATAATAGAAGAGAGATATGGTTTAAATAGAAGAAGAGAAGAGATGAAGAGTCTAGATGTGATGAATTTGAATTTTACAATGAATGTACAAGAATGTAAATGGTTATGGGAGTTAAAGATGTGGGAACGTGTGATTAACTAACTCATATTATCCATTAAATAGCATTTGGATCGGATCAAAATAACTAAATAGCCCTTTGGTGACTCGACACGCTCATTTAAAAACTAGGGTTAGTTTGACGGGAAACCAACGGTTCGTCAGGTTTTTGACAGTCCGTTAGTGCCACCTTCAAGCCTTACCAGAACATAAATTATTTTGCTTTGTTGTGATGATGAATGTGACAATCTATCACATAATTGATGGTTCGTCGTGGTGTCTGTCAGCTCTTATCCAGAACCTTGATTTTTTTAGCTCCATGTTGATGGTGACTTTGACGGTCCATCGGGAATGTGATGGTCCATCAGCTTAGCCATCAGCTTTATCTAGAATGTCAATTTTTTTGCAATCGCTTTGACCGTTTCAGCGATGGTCCATCAAGCCAAGGAAGGTCTATCAACATTCCCATCAACCTCCCTCAACTTGATTAAATTTTTTTTCTTGGATTTCCATCCCTAAACACTTATACAAACACATAGAATTTCACTAAAAGAAATAAATAACTCTAACTACACTTACAATAACACATTGTGGGTTGCCTCCCACTAGCGCCTTATTTATTATCGCGGCACGACTCAATTATCTTGATTACTCAGTCTTCATCGAGATAAACTATACTTAAGCATTTAACCGAGTCCATTGGACCAATATATAGCTTGAATCATTGCCCATTGACTTTAAAGACGCTTCCATATTCATTCTCAAGTTTGACTATTCCAGATGAGTATACATGTGCAACTTTAAATGGGCCAGACCACTTAAGACCTAAGTTTACTTGGAAAGAGCTTCAGTCTGGAATTGAAGAGTAATACCCAATCGGCTTTCTGAAAATCCCGCTTTTCAATCCTTCAATCAGAATATTTGTTCATTCTTTCCTTGTATAGGTCTGCTCTTTCATAAGCCCTATGATGGATTTCATCCATCTTATTTAGCTGTCTCAATCTTAGCTCTTCTACCTTATCTCTTTCATAAAGCCTTGTGCTCCAGCTCTATCATCAAATGACATGATGTTCATAGACCAACTGATACAGAGAAATCCCAATGGGTGTCTTGAAAGCAGTCTGATAAGCCCACAAGGCATCATTGAACTTTCGAGACCAATCTTCCCTACTTGCATTCACCGTTTTGGATAGGATAGCCTTTATCTCTTGATTCGAAATCTCCACTTGCCCACTGATCTATGGGTAGTATGGAGTTGCTACTTAATACTATTTCACCCTATATTTTTCCAAGGTAGCCCAAAATAATTTGTTGCAAAAATGGGATCCTCCATAACTTATGATAGTACATGGTACTCCAAAGAGAGAGAAGATGTTCTTTTTGAGAAAAACAACCACTCTTTTACCTTCATTGTCAGCAAGAGAAACTGCTTCTACCTATTTGGATACATAATCTACAGCAACCAAGAAGTATTTCAGCCCATAAGAACTGACGAAGGTACCCATGAAATCAATACCCTAGACGTCGAACAATTCAACCTCTAACATTTTTGCTATGGGCATCTCAAGATGCTTTGAAATTGAGCCTTTCCTCTGATATTAGTTACATCTCTTCATAAATTTATATGCATCCTTGAAAAAGTTTGGCAATAATAGACACTTTGCAATACTTTTCTTGCAGTACGATCACCTTCATGGTGACCCCCAACTTGGGAAGCATGGCAGACTTCCCAAATATTCAGTATATCAACTTCTGGAATGCATCCTCTGATAATATTATCGATACAATGTTTGAATAGGTATGGCTCATCCCAGAAGTAACTTTTGGTATCATGGAGGAATTTCCTTTTCTGATTAAAGAAAAGATCTTTAGGCATAAGATTGCTTACCACATAGTTGGTAAAGTCTGCGTACCAAGGAACTCTTTTAAGCACAGCAGTAAGGATTTTCTCATCAGGGAATGCATCATCAATTTCACATTTATCAATGATTTCTTGATCTCCCTTAAGCCTGGATAGATGGTCTGCAACTTGATTTTCACATCCCTTCCTGCCTTTGACCTCAAAGTCAAGCTCTTGTAGAAGCAGCACCCATATGATTAACCTTGGTTTAGAATCCTTCTTTTCCATCAAATATCACAAGGCAGCATGGTCTGTATGAACCACTACCTTGGTTCCCAACAAGTAAGCATAGAACTTCTCAAAAGCATAGACAACCGTGAGAAGTTCCTGATCAGTCTTAGTGTAATCTTCTGCGTCCCGTTCAATGCCTTTTCCATAACATAAATGGGGTGAAATAATTTTTATTTCTTCTGGCTAAGCACAACCCCAAATGTCACTCCATTTGCATCATAGATGATATCAAATGACTTACACTTGTCTGGAGCAATAATCGCTGGGGAAGGCACCATTTTTTCCTTCAGGCATTCAAATGCATTCCTGCAATCATCATCAAATAAAAACTTAACCTCCTTCTCTAACAATTTACACAGTGGATTTGCAATTTTGGAGAAATCCTTAATAAACTGGCGGTAGAATCTAACATGCCCCAAACAAACAACAAACTCCTTTTATAGAGATAGGAGGGGTAATTTCTCTATCACCTCTACTTTTCCCCGATCAACTTCAATCCCCTTGGCTGAAATTTGATGTCCAAGCATAATGACCTCCTTCACTATGAAGTGGGATTTCTCCCAGTTCAGCAAGAGATTGAATTCCTCACATCTCTGCAGCGCTCTACTCAAATTTACTAGACATAGCTCAAACGAGTTACCCACTATAGAAAAATCATCCATGAATACCTCCAAGGTGTCCTCCACCATGTCGAAGAAGATAGACATCATGCATTATTGAAATGTGGAGGGTGGATTACATAATTTGAATGATATTTTCTTGAATGCAAACGTTCCATATGGGCATGTGAATGTTGTTTTCTCCTGATCTTCTAGGGCAATTGACATCTGATTATATCCTGAATACCCATCCAAGAAAAAATACCAACCCTTCCTGCCAAACGATCAAGCATCTGATCCATGAAGGGCATTCGGAAGTGATCCTTCAACATCCATGAGTTCAACTTCTGATAGTACATACACACTCACCACCCAGTCATTGGCCTAATCGGAATTAACTCGTTCTTCTCATTAGCAACTACAGTCATTCCCCCTTTATTAGGAATACATAGCACGGGACTCACCCACTTGCTATTGGAGATGGGGTACACTACCCCTGCATCAAGAAATATAATAATCTCCTTTTAACTACTTCTTTCATCGGTGGGTTAAATCTACATGGATGCTTAATAGTTGGTGTGTACTCTTTCTCTAACTAAATTTTATGGGTGCAGATACCCGACGGAATATGAATAATATTAATAATCGTCCAACCTATAGCTCTTTTGTATCTCCTGAGCATAGAAATAAGGGGGTCCACCTGCTTCTCACCCATGTCTTCTCCAATAATCACAAGTAAGGTGTTTCCACTGCCTAAAAACACATACTGAAGATAGCCTAATAGATCCTTCAACTCCAACACTAGTTGCTCTGCAATAGATGGTTTGGTCGATGGTGTTGGACAATTTTTGAGGTCCAAATCCAGCTTCTAGGGAGCATATAAATATGATCCCATTCCTTTTAGGTCACACACTATCTCCTCATACTCTTCAATACCTTCACTATCAAAGTTCATCACTACCTCAACTAAAGTTTCAACTAAAGTTTCAACAACAAATTTTTCTTCTATCTGCACCTATTGCTTATTTTCATAATATACATCTATAATGGAGAATACACTCATCTCATTGTATTGCTTCATGGACTAACAAACATCAAATCAGACTACCTTATTATTAATCCTAAACTGTAGCTTATTTGTCTGTAAGTCAATTAACACACTCCCAATTACGAGAAAATGTCTACCCCAGATAATGGGTACCTCGAAGTCCACCTTATAATCCAGGATCACAAAGTCAGTAGAAAAAATAAAATTAGCCACTTTCACAAGTACATCATATAATATACCAACTGGCTATTTCACTGATCTGTCTTCCATCATAAGTCTCATGTTAGTATGCGTGGGGTCTAACAAACCTAACTTCTTATAGACTTTCAATGGCATCAGGTTAATACTTTCCTCAAGATCACACAAGGCCTTTGCAAAATCCAGTGATCCAATAGTACACGAGATCGTAAATGCTCCAGGATCTGAGTTCTTTTGCACTAAGGATCTTGTAGAAATGGCACTACAATGGTACAGATTATCCATCGGTTCATAGCTCATTGTCCTCTTCTTTTTGACAAGATCCTTCATGAATTTAGCATAGCAAGACATTTGTTCAAGTGCCTCCAACAAAGGTACATTGACCGTCAACTATTTTACCATTGCCATGAACTTGCTAAATTTTATGTCATCCACCTTTTTCTTCAATCAATGAGGAAATGGGGGGGAGTGGTTTTGGAATTACTTTAACCACTACTTCTTCCTCCTTTCCCTTATATCTTTCTAACTCATCAGTCTTCTAATGGTTAGATGAAATGTCATCAATATCCAGCTTCTCAGACTCCACTGGATGGTCTTCTTTTGCTTTCTCATCCAACTTTACCACACTATTAATCACAGGCTTGCCCACAAAAAAGTTCGATAATACTTTACCACTGTGGGTAGAAATTGCCTTACAAGACCCATCATTTCGAGGGTTTTGCACCATGTCACTCAACAAAGTACCACTCTTTCTCTTATTAAGTGCCACTAAAAGTTGGTTCATCTGCTTCTCCAGCTATTTTACTAAAGTTGAATGCGAATTGACCAACTGAATCTTACAGGATAAGTCACTCTTTATTGTTATCATACCTATATTAGTTGGCTCCACCCCTTTTAATAACTTCTCCATCATGTCTTCCACGGATATCTTACTCAAACTAGTAGTAGCATTATCATGGTTTCCAGAAGGCGCATACAATCCACTCCTGTCATTCTTATTTTTCAAACTCCCTTGGTCACGATCTTTGTAACCAGCTTTGTCATGGTAGTTCCGACCTTGATTCCCTTGGCTATTTCCTTAGAAACCCATGTTTATTTAGATAGTTGGCCTCTTTTTTAGAATTAGACTCGACTCCCCTATGTTAGGACCCCACGACCTTCACTTTTTCTATCTTTCCCAATAGGAAATTCTTAGTAAGCAAATATATCTAGGTCTTTATATGGGCCATGTCTTAATATCTTTCTTTCTCTCTCCTGCACTATTCAACTATCATACCACTAGACACAATAGGGCTTGCTACACCCAAGTATGCCAAGTTCTACTTATCTTAGTCACTTGCTTCAATATATCTACAACCTCAGTGAAATTAAGCTCTATAAATGCTCTCGCTATAATATTATCTATGGATAGTTTAGTGATGGAGTTTAAAGCTTTTTAGAATATCTCTATCTAATGGACATCGATCATCATGTGGCTAGGTAACTATGTTAACTTCATTTTGAATCTCATCCAAGTCTCATGAAGTGCCTCATTTTGTAATTTCCTGAAGTTGCTAATCTCATCCCTTAATTGTAATATCTTGGAAGGCGAAAAGAACGTTTCTAGGAAAGCTCCTTTATTATAGAATCAGGAGCCAACTCATTCAACCATATTATTGCCTCCCCATATAGAGACAATGGGAATAACCGTAGATGAATTATATTTTGTCCAACTCCATGGTTGTCAAAAGATTTGCAGTTATTGATGAAGTTCACCAAGTGCATATTTGGGTAATCCCTTGGAAGTCCACCAAACAGCTCGTTGAGGTTAAGCAACTAGATCATGGTACTTGTGATGTTGAACTTCACTTCTAGTGCTAATGGTTGTAGAATAATTGCTCCTATCACACTAGCCTTTTCCAAATCTGTGTCATCTTCCTCATCAGCTGGAAACTGTATAATATATTGGTGGTTTGCTCTTCCTCTAGCTGCTCTATTCCTATTCATTGGCATAGCAACATTCTCAGCACACCTCCTATTTACAGGCTCAATTAGATCATGTAATGCCATATGATATCCCCGACTAAATACCTCATTTCGTAGTATGCTAAGGGGGGTTAAATGTCTGAAAATATTCTAAGTGTAAAAGAGAATTAGTCACATTTTGAACCCCTAACATTTGATGATTTTATTTTTGACCTTCACGACCTTGGAAAGTAAAATTTTAAGTTATTTCATGTTCGGGAGAGAAAAAGGGATGTGTTGGAGAAGTTTCAGATTTTTTGGACAACGTTAGAGGTGTGTTTGGAATTTGGAAATAGTGAATTGATATGAAGTTGATGCGTCACATTGATAAAGTAGTGAACTGACATGATATCGATGCATCGTGTCGGTTGGGGCTTTGGTGCCTAATTCACAAATTCCTTTAAATAACTGGCATTGGGGAGGGCAATTCAGTCATTTTCCCTCACATCATAACTCTGCATAACATGATATTAAATGGTATTTAGGGCAAAATACATCAGAAAACTGCTCAAATTCTCTCAACACAAACTCTAACTTCCCTCCCATAAATCATGAACTCTTCTTGGAAGTCAAGATCTTCAAGAATGGAGTCAAGGCTAGGGGTCCACTCTTTAAAACTACTAATATAAGGTATGTGGTACTACTCTAAGAACCTTGGGCGTAATTTTAAATATTTTGTCATGATTAAAGATCCCTAATTTTGATTTATAATGAAGTATATGATATGATTTTTGAAGATTATGCATCATGGGACTATTTTAATGGAAATATATGTTGATTTGAATTACGTTTTATGGAAATTGAATTATAACTATGTATATATATATATATATATATATATATATATATATATGATTTTGTGCATAATTGTAAGATTAATTGAGAGCACGAGTATGAATTCTCTCTCTTGTTGTGAACTAAAGTTTACATTATTCAGTGTGAGAGATTTGAAATACATGTTTTATGATTTGAAAGTGATCTTCTCAAATATCATGGTGTTTGAGATGATTTAAATATGATGAGAGAGAGTTTCTTGCTATAACTATATTCTTACTTTAAAAGGAAAAGAATTGCATGTGATTGATTTAATTGACATGAAAACCACATTGTTTTGAATCTTGCAAATAGAGGGTAAATGCCCAAATATTATTGAGGTTTGAAAGTGATGACTCTATTGTAATGTTATGAAATTTTGGTGGTCATGGGCATGTTTTGAATATGGTGAGCTGTTAATTTGATATAATTTGGACTTGCAATTCAGGGTATGATGATACCCAGTGATAGTATGCCCTTAACTGAATAAATGATGAATGTTTTAAATGTATGATGAATGGTTTTAAAGAACTAAAATTGGGCTTAAAGAGAGATAGATGTTTACCCAAAGAAGGCATTTGAGTGTAAGGGCTCATTGCCGGAATAACCAAATTTTTTGATTCGGGTGATATGATTGGATATAGCCAATGTATACTTTTCCTTGATACAGTGGTATACTAGAATATAATCTTAGAACTCCAATCGTTGCGGCATACTTGGATTGGGGGATTGGCGGCCGAGTTAAGGGCGGATTCCATATAGCCTGTGGGATCGTAGAAATGTAGGGTGTACCATCTATTTTAGGATTAAGATAAAGAGTGAGTCATATTTTCAAAGAAGTTCCTTAGAGTTCGCTAAAGTATGCCTATGTATTTTACTTACGCATTATGATTATTGACTTTACAATATGCTCTCATCTATTTTGCTTAAAAATATGTTATTTTGTCTTGTTTAACATACCAGTACAATTGTATTGACCCTCTATATTTCAGGGTCTGAGGCTTAGTCTAGAGGTCCTTCTAAGCCATAGATTTGTTTCAGACAGAAGTGAAGTATGTATTTGGTGAGCATTCTCTATTCCGGAAGGCCTATTTTATTAAAGACATATATTTTTTATTTTGATTTAGGTCCACTGGGGGCCTTGTCCCAGTTTCAGACAATTTATCTATTTTTGTATATAATAGAGATTTTTGCAGACTGATATAGATGCTGTCTAAATGTTGACGAATTTCTTCAGTATTGTTAAGTTGGGTTCATAGTTTGACCATGGTTCCATAACATCATTTATTTCCATTTTTTTTTTACATTTGAATGGTGTATGATTTCAAGTTAGAAGGGCTCTTAAGCCTTCATGGTTCGGGATGCCCATCACCGCTAGGGCCCATTTCTGGTCGTGACAAACTTTATATCAAAGCTTGGTTCATGGTCCCAGGGTATCTGTAAAATTGTCTCAAGTAGAGTCTTGTTTATGGGTGTGTAGCGCACCACACTTATGAGAAGGAGACTGCTAGGTGTTTATGAATGTCCCCCTTTTTTGTTATATAGTTCATGCTGTGGAGTCTAAAATATCCCCTACTCAATGGTTTTTTGTATTTCAGAAAAGCTATCATGCCTCCACGTCGCTCCAATGATCAGAACGCCCAAACTGAAGATATCCATCCCACCCATGGGATGAGGACAGATAATAGGGCTCACACTCTTGAATTTCTTGCGGCTCTGGGAGTCCCTCCTGTCTGGACCAGTCCACCCAAGGCACCCAGGGATCCCTGGTCTGGGACTAACCGCACTTAACCTCCTGAGAGGAAGATATCAAATGCCGAGTTCAGACAGTCGATGCACATGATGCACAGTTGGTGGGTTCCCAGACCTGATGATTAGAGAATGTTAGGTCTACATCTGGAGCATCTGAGATGACCTAGGTGGGTTTGTTTATGAGGTTGAACCCACCTAAGTTCATGGGTATAAAGGTGGAGTAGGATCCACAAGAGTTTGTGGTTGAGATAGAGAGGATTTTTAGGGTAATGCATGTAGATGAAGTGGAAGTGTTTGAACTAGAATCTTATCATCTTATCATCTTAAGGAGGTAGCAAATCAGTGGTATAATGAGTACGAAGATTTGAGAGGTAAAAATATTGAGCCTTCCGTGTGGGGAAAATTTATGAAAGCCTTCCTGAACTTATTCTTTTCTCAAGAGTTGAGGGAGTCCAAGGCTAAAGAGTTCATGAATTTGAAATAAGGGAAGATGAGTATTAAGAAGTATACCCTAAAATTCAATCAACCATCCTGTTATGCTCCTGAGTTGGTAGGAAACATTAGGGAACATATGAGGAAGTTTGCATCTGGTCTTTCGGATGACTTAGTGTTGGAGTGCAGGGGGCCCTGTTGAATAAAGATACGGGCTTCCTCAGACAGTTTATTCACATATAACAGGTGGAGGTACAAAATAGGAAGATTGTGTAAGTAAGGGAGAAGGACAGACAGGCCAAGAGGGCCCCAGAACTTCGATCAGCACCAAGATTATAATTGGGGTAACAGGTGGTCGAAGAAAAAGTTCTGGAGTGATGCTCAGCCTGTAGCCAGAGCCCCAGCGCCTAGGCCTCCAGCTGATCGGCGGTTTCAAAATTTCTAGCCTAGCCATGGACCAAGAATACAGGGTACTCATTCATAAGGAAGTATGGCTTAGTCTTATAGGCTGTATCCTCATTGCGGAAACTGCGGGAGGAACCATTTGGGAAAGTGTATTTATGGTAAGCACGTGTGTTATAATTGCGGTAAATTAGGTCATTACAAGAAGGACTGCCCCATTGCTAGAGAAAATATGAGAGGTACTAGATCCCAAGCTAATTTCTTCGTGCCACCACTACCTACTAAGAGGGCTACATCAGTTATCGAAAGAGGTCGCAACTGGTTATATGCCTTGTCCAACAGCCAGGTTACAGAGGCTTCTCCAGATGTAGTCACGAGTATGTTATAAATCTTCTCCCATAATGTATATGTGTTACTTGATCCCGAATCTACTTTTTCTTATGTGACCCTATATGTGGCAATCGGGTTTGGGTTTGAGCCCAAAGTTATTATAGAACCTTTCTCTGTTTCCACTCTTGTAGGTGATTTTATTGTGGCTAGGAGAGTATATAAAAATTGTGTTGTATCTGTTTATAGCGGTGATACTATGGCAGACCTCATAGATCTTGATATGGTTGAGTTTGATGCTATCTTAGGAATGGACTGGCTCCATTCATGTTATGCCACGCTAGATTGTAGAACTTGAAAAGTCACTTTCTCTTTTCTAAATAAACCAGTGGTAGAATGGGAGGTTCATTCTTTAGTACCTAGAGGGAAATTCATATCTTACATCAGAGCCCATAAGCTTATTTCCAAAGGTTTTTTGTATCATATAATCTGAGTAAAAGATTAAAATACTAAAAGTCCTTCTCTTTAGTATGTCCCTATAGTTAATGAATTTCTAGAAGTTTTTCTCAATGATCTCTTAGCGATACCACCCAATTAGGGAGATAGATTTTGGTATTGATTTATTACTAGACACCCGCCCTATTTCTATTCCACCATATAGAATGGCTTCTGTTGAATTGAAAGAGCTGAAAGAGCAATTAGTAGATCTCCTTGATAAAGGCTTTATCTATCCTAGTGTTTCCCCCTGGGGTGCACTTGTGCTTTTTATGCGTAAGAAAGATGGTTCCCTCCGTATGTGTGTAGACTACCATCAGCTGAACAAGGTCACTATTAAGAATAAATATCACCTTTCTAGAATTGATGATCTCTTTGACCAACTTCAGGGTGCTAAGTGTTTTTCAAAGATAGAACTTCATTCAGGGTATCATCAATTGAAAGTTAGGGAGGCTGATATTCCCAAAGCAGCTTTCCAAACTCGATACGGTTATTATGTATTCTTAGTTATGTCTTTTGGATTGACCAACGCCCCCTACAGCCTTCATGTATCTAATAATAGGGTGTTCCATCAGTTTTTGGATTTGTTTGTCATAGTCTTTATTAATGACATTCTGATCTATTTTAAGAGTTAGGAGGATTATGCCAGTCACCTCCAAATTATTCTTTAGACCCTCAAAGATCATAGATTGTATGCAAAAGTTTCCAAATGTGAATTCTGTCTTAATGCCATTGCCTTCTTTGGGAATATTGTGTCTAGTGAGGGAATAAAGATTGATCTCCAAAAGATTGAGGCAGTGAGAAAGTGGCCCAGACCGATGACTCCAACCAATATTTAGAGCTTCTTAGGTTTGGCGGGGTATTACAGAAGGTTCGTAGAAAATTTTTCTTCCATAGCTGCTCCACTTACTAGATTGATGCACAAAAAGGTAAAATTCATGTGGTCTAACTCCGGTGAAAATAATTTTGAGAAGTTGAAAGACAGGATGACTACTACGCCAGTTTTGACCTTTCCCGAGGGTACAAAGGGTTTTGTCATATATTGTGATACATCCCGGGTAGGACTTGGGTGTGTACTTATGCATCATGGTAAGGTGGTAGCTTATGCATCTAGGCAGTTGAAGGTGCACAAGCAAAACTACCTCATCCATGACTTGGAGTCAGCAATTATGGTGTTCACACTAAAAATATGGCGGCATTACCTTTATGGGGTATATGTTGATATTTTCACTGATCAAAAAAGTTTACAGTATGTTTTCTCGCAGAAAGAATTGAATCTCGAGCAAAGGCGTTCGTTAGAACTATTGAAGGATTATGTCATGAGCCTGCACTATCATCCGAGCAAGGCGAATGTGGTGGCCGATGCCCTCAACAGATTATCTATGGGCAGTCTTTCTCATGTAAGGGAACGAAAAAGAGAGATTGTGAGAGATATTCATCTGCTAGCTAATCTAGGGGTGCGACTTCTGGATTCTAAAAATGGAGTAGTAATTGTCAATGAGATAGGAAAATCCTCCTTATGTGTTGAAGTGAAGGAGAAGCAGGACGAGGACCCCATTTTGATGCAAATCAAGAAAGATATGGGTCAGCAGAAAGTGATGTCTTTTGAAATTGGTGGTGATGGAATTTTGAGATATCAAGGTAGGTTATGTATGCAGATGTGGATGGATTGCAGAAAAGAATTCTTGATGAAGCACACACTTTGAGGTATGTTGTTCACCCAAACTCCACCAAAATGTTCCATTATATTAGAACTTTATATTAGTGGAATAATATGAAGCGTGATGTGGCTGATTTTGTTTCCAGGTGCTTGAATTGCCAACAAGTTAAAGTTGAACATTTGAGACCAGATGGTACTTCTCAAGAGATAGCTTTGCCTTTGTGGAAATGGGAGATGATCAATATGAACTTTGTAACAGGACTTTCGAGGTCCCGAAACCAGTATGATTCCATTTGGGTAATTGTGGATCGGCAAACCAAGTCAGCACATTTTTTACTTGTGAGGACTAACTACTTGGGATATGATTATGCCAAACTATACATTGAGGAAATAGTTTATTTGCATGAGGCACCGTTATCCATTATATATGATTAAGGTACGCGATTCTCTTCGTAGTTTTGGAGATCTTTTCAGAGGGGTTTAGGTACCCAAGTGAACCTGAGTACTGCGTTCCACCCTCAAATGGATGGGCAAGCTAAACACACCATTCAGACCCTTGAGAACATGTTGAGGACTTGTGTAATTAACTTCAAAGGCAGTTGGGTAGATCATTTGCCATTGATAGAGTTCGCGTACAGTAATAGCTACCATGCCAGCATTAAGATGGCCCATTTTGAGAAACTTTATGGGAGAGGATGTAGATCACCAATTGGGTGGTATGAAGTGGGTGAAATGCAGTTGTTTAGGCCTGATCTTTTCCATCAAAAATGGAGAAAGTAAAAATCATTAGTCAACAACTCAAGAAATCTCAGAATCATCAAAAGTCCTATGCCGATGTTAGGAGAAGGGAGTTGGAATTTGATGTTGGTGATTGGGTGTTTCTTAAAGTCTCACCTATAAAGGGAGGTATGCAGTTCAAGAAGAAAGAAAAGCTCAATCCTCGCTATATTGGACCATATTTGATTGTGAGAAGGATATGAGGGGCCGCTTATGAGTTAGAGTAGCCCGCAAATCTGACTTCTGTCCATCCCGTGTTTCATGTGTCCATATTGAAGAAGTGTGTTGGAGATCATTCTCTAGTATTTCCGGTAGATAAGATCAAGATGACAGACTTCTTGACATATGAATAAGAACCGTTCCTATTCTGGAAAGTCAAGTTCGGAAGTTGAGGAGCAAGGAAATAGCTTCGGTTAAGGTGTTGTTGAATAAGTATAAAGTTGAAGAAGCTACTTTGGAATCGGAGAATGATATGCAAACTAGATACCCAAACCTTTTTGAGTTAGTGGGTGGCGACATGGAAGGTACCACTCCTTTACTCTCTATATTCTTCCTTCTTTTCCTTAGCATGTTTGAAATCGTGCTTGTCTATATTCTAAGCCATCATTAGGGGGTAAATAATCCCAAGGGGGGGGGGATAATGTAACGCCCCGTGATGTCCTCGACTAAATACCTCATTTCGTAGTATGCTCAGGGGGTTAAATGTCTTAAAATATTCTAAGTGTAAAAGGGACTTAGTCACATTTTAAACCTCTAACCTTTGATGATTTTATTTTGGCCTTCTCGACCTCAGAAAGTAAATCTTTAAGTTGTTTCATGTTCGGGGGGATAAAAAGGGTTGTGTTGGGGAAGTTTCAAATTGTTTGGACAACATTAGAGGTGTGTTTGGACATTGGAAACAGTGAATTGATGTAAAGTCGATGCGTCGCGTCGATGAAGCAGTAAACTGACGCGATATCGATGCGTCGCATCGGTGCCCCGTTCGTGATTTCCTTTAAATAACTGGCCTTGGGGAGAGAAATTTAGTCATTTTTCCTCACATCATAACTCTGCAAACACGAGATTAAAATGTGTTTAGGGAAAAATACATCAGAAAGCCACTCATATTCTCTCATCAGAAAGCCACTCATATTCTCTCAACACAAACCCTAACTCTTCCCCCCCCCCCCCCCCCCATAGATCAAGAACTCTTCTTCTAAGTTAAGATCTTTAAGAAAAGAGTCAAGGCTAGGGGTCCACTCTTCAAAACTACTAATATAAGGTATGTGGGACTACTCTAAAAACCTTGGGCATAAGTTTAAATGTTTTGTCAAAATTAAAGATCCCCAATTTTGATTTACAATGAAGTATATGATATGATTTTTGAAGATTATGCATCATGGCACTATTTTGATAGAAATATATGCTGATTTGAATTACGTTTTATGGAAATTGAATTATAACTATATATATATATATATATATGATTTTTTGCATATTTGTAAGATTAATTGAGAGCATGAGTATGAATTCCCTCTCTTGTTGTGAACTAAAGTTTACATTATTCAGTGTGAGAGATTTAAAATACATGTTTTAAGATTTAAAAGTGATCTTATCAAATATCATGGTGTTTGACATGGTTTATATATGATGAGAGGGAATTTCTCGCAATAACTATATTCTTGCTTTAAAAAGGAAAGACTTTTATGCGATTGATTTAATTGACATGACCACCACATTGTTTTGAATCTTGCAAATAGAGGGTAAATGCCCAAATGTTCTTGAGGTTTCAAAGTGATGACTCTATTGAAATGTTATGAAATTTTGGGTGGTCATGGGCATGTTTTGAATATGACGGGCTGTGAATTTGATATGCTTTGGGCTTGCAAGTCAGGGTATTACGATTCCCAATGTAGTATGCCCTTAACTAAATAAATGATGAATGTTTTTAATGCATGATGAATGGTTTTAAAGAAATAAAATTAGGCTTAAATAGAGCTAGATGGTTATCCGAAGAAGGCATTTAAGTGTAAGGGCTTATCGCCAGAATAACCGAATTTGCCGATTTGGGTGATATAATTGGCTAAAGCCAATGTATACTTGTCCTTGAGACACTGGTATACTAAAATAGAATTTTAGGACTCCAATCGTTGAGGCATTCTTGGATTGGGGGTTTGGCCATTGAGTTAAGGGTGGATTCCATATAGTACATGGGATCGTAGGAATGTAGGGTGTACCATCTATCTCAGGGTTAAGATAATGAGTGAGTCATGTTTTCAAAGAAGTGCCTAGGAGTTTACTAAATTATGCTTATGTATTTTACTTATGCATTATGATTATTGATTTTACGATATGCTCTCATCTATTTTACATAAAAATATGTTATTTTGAGTTGTTTCACATACTAGTACAATTGTATTGACCACCTATATTTCAAGGTCTGAGGCTCAGTCTAGGGGTTCTTCTAAGAAATAGATTTGTTTTAGACTGAAGTGAAGTGTGTAGTTGGTGAACCTTCTCTATTCTGGAAGGCCTATTTCATTACAGACATACATTATTTATTTTTATTTGGGTCCACTGGGGACCTTGTCCCAGTTTCAGATAGTTTATTTTATTTTGTATGTAATAAAGAATTCACAGACTGATATAGATGTTGTCTAAATGTTGATAGAATTTCTTCAGTATTGTTAAGTTGGATTTAGAGTTTGACCATGGTTCCGAAATGTCATTTATTTCTGTATTTTTTCTTTGCGTATAAATGGTGTATGATTGCTAGCTAGAAGGGCTCTCGGGCCTTCATGGTTCAGGATGCCCATCACAGCCAGGGCCGATTTTGGGTCATGATAGATCATCATCTCCCAGGTCCTCCTCAGCTAGGTTAGGATCATAAGCTAGTTGACCATCATTTTGTTAATTCAATTAAGTTGTAGCCAATGGAACTAGTCTAGCTACTTCCTGCTGATCTTCTATTCTGCCAATTAATTGAGGTTCCAGATGATATGGTACTAATAATTTTCCTGACCTCCTCGTACGTGGCATGAAAAATAAAGATCCTTTAACAATAAAAAACAACACACAAAAGTAAAATTAGGAACTTGACCAAATGTCAATTAACTCTCAGAAACTTAATTGACAACCATATTCCCCAGGAACGGCGCCAAAATTTGATATGCCCAAATTATAACTCTTGTTAACAAGCATAAGCGGTCGTCATCAAATATAGAACCCAACTAGGTTGGGGTTGAATCCTACAGGGATCCTTGTAAATCTCCTCTTTTTCCAACACACATATTTTTTAGTCAAACAAGTGGTGTTGTTGGGCTCACCCTTAAAGTTTGCAACCAAGAAAGATTAATAATGAAAAGGAGTTTATACAATTGTAATTAGTTATAGAATTCAGAAAATCTCACAACCTTAAACAACAAATCACATCAAGGCTCCCATAAACCTAGTTATGGGAGCTTCAGCTACAAATCATAGAACGAGAAGAAGATTCCATTGTGTTTCTCGTAAATGTGGTGTTCATGTGTTAGATTCTGGAAGATATTTATGCTTCAATTCGTAAACTTCTACTAAACGATCTTTGTTTTCCAAGTATTCCAGCTCAGTCAATTAGAATCGTATAGTGTACCTTCTCATTTATCATTTCATCATGTTATCCAAGGATCTTAGGAATGAAATCATTTCCATATAAAGCATCTCAGTAGTTACAAGTATACCTCTATTCGTGTGTCATGCATATAAGCTAATTCATAGGTGCCCTGTGCACAGTCTTAGTGACCCTGTGAAATAAGTGTTGTAGAGGAACATAGAGTCCCAAGGGGGAGATACCCCATGACTTCTTAAAGCTTCAATGTTTTAAACACATCTAGTTCATGCATAAGTTCTCATTACGAGCCTTGAATTTACTATTGTTGCATACGCATTCATACATTCCAGAGTCAGTTCAGCTAGATATTTATGCGTCAGATATGCATGTTCAGTATGAGGACTAGGAAACTGTAATTCCAATCGTGCCGATATATCTCAGATGTTCGTGTCCCTTAAGAAGGTCAGTTGATCAGTACTTTTATCCAATCAAGAGACATTCGAGGACGAATGTTTCCAAGGGGGAGATAATGTAATACCCCAAAAAATTTCCTTTGTAAAGATTTCGTGAGAAACGTATTGAGTTCGATGTTTTAGAGCGATCCATAAATTTTTTGTGTAGTGTTTCCAAGATGTAGACCTACCATTGCGTAGAGTATCGAATAAGCTTTCCAATGATATATATATCATCTAAAACGGACACTCGAGCGATGAGTTACAACCATTCCGATCGAACTGTGAACAGTAAAATGTACAGGAAAAAGTACTGAGGCCTGGCATATTTTTGCTCCAACTTTAAACAATCATAACTCCTTGTACATAATGATCTGGGTGATCTACTATATGTCAATGGAAAGCTCTGCGAGTCCTCTTTCTAATGAAATTAGTTTTGTCCAATTTTTCGATTGAAGCCAAAATTTATGGTTGATCTACTTCAGCCTACCAAAAGTGAATTTTTGGGTTAACTTCAAACAATCGTAACTCCTTGTACACAATGATATGGGTGATAATATATATATATCAATAGAAATATATAAGAGTCCTCTTTCTAATGAAATTGGTTTCATCCAATTTGGATATCAGAGTAAAACGTTATGGTTGATCTACTTTAGACTATCAAAACAGTCCACCAAAGGACATATTCTAGAATTATTTTATTTTTAAGGGCATTTTGGTCATTATGCCTTCACTTCATGGACGAAAATTATCCATTTATACCTATATTGAGCCATAAAATTCATGCTCTTCCATAAAAAACATTGAGAGAACTAAAGCCTAGGTCCATTTTGAGCTCCAAATATCTTTCAATTTCACCGTAGAAATTCAAATTTAATCCGATAATCGAACTTATCATCTCGAGGCATTCAAGGAGCACCATTTATTTGTGTGAATAAGATTCAATAATCAAGAGTTCAATTTCAAGGTATGTGGGGTTTTGGACAAGAGCAATCTTCCGTTCATGTGCCCAAAGCTTTAATTTTATTATGGTTTTACATGATTTTGCAAGTGAGATTACTGAGATTACGTCTAAATAATTCGATTATGAGATTATAATGGTTGATGAATAAACTTTGATTTATATGATTATCTCAATGTTTTCATTATAT
>NC_061116.1:168002645-168006787 GCF_002878395.1 Capsicum annuum
TGATAAGCTTAAAGCTTCTTTATGACGAAATTGAATCATTGAGCATATTGAGACATAACATTTGAGATGTTACCATGAGTCTTGATATTTTCTTAAAAATATTGATGTTGTCATGACTTGATAAAGTGTTACATTTTGACCTTTAAAAAGGTTGAGTTCTATTATTGAAATTTCATGATATTCGAAAATGGGTATACACTCAAATTACTTTATGAAGGATTTATAAGACTTTGAAATTTTTTCCAATATGGATATACATGATTACTTCATTAGTCTACTTCTTAAATTGAGAATTTATGCTATGAATTGCATGCTACTACAATGAATTGATATTTCTAAAGGCTTTCAAGATAAATGTCGTTATTTGAGTTGTACTATAGGATATGTATTCTTATTCTGAATTGAAGGTCTCAAGTGCTTTTCAAAAGTTGTTGTCATGAATTAATTGTCGAATTGAAAGAATAATTATTTCAGTACATTGACCTTGAACTCAAAGAGTCGAGATGATATTGACTATGGGAAAGATTGATTTTGATATAGTTGTTGAGATGAATTTTTGCATTTGTTTTGCCGATTGATTTTGATGAGTTGAATTGTTGAAAATATTACGTATTGAGTCTTTATATCTTTGTCCAAATGTTGAGACGGTTATGGTCCAATGCATTATTACCTTGTTGATGTTGAAAAAGATTGAAATATTTTAATTCGAAGTTGGGGTTAGGAATCGACAAAATGTTGATAAATTATAAATTGAGATATTTATTCTGGTCTTTATGATAGACCCTTGTGATGATGATGATGGATTTTCTAACGCGTTCTGAGATTTTTGGGGAGTAGTACTTAGCACCGAGAGGGAAATTTGGTATTTCCCCAAACCTATGTGCCACCATAGGGTTGTTTGATGATGATATTATTGGCCAGAGAGACCGATTGTGATTATTGTAATTTTAAGGTCGTACTTCCAGGCAAAGAGTATGACACTCCCGCCAACGGGGGTTTCAAACGTTGGTATTCAACGTAGCTCACGTGGGGTTGTCGGTTATAGGAAACTACCCTGTCCATAAAAGTCATGTTTATTGAATTACCGAGTCACTCCGAGATTTGTGTCAAAGAGTTAAGATATTATGATGAATTATGATTACCTATAATGAATTTTGACGATATGATAATTTATGATGACTTATCATAATTTATGATTTTTGATGATTTACATGGATTATGAGATTTTACCATTTGAACTATTTATTATGAAAGTATGAAGAGTATGATTTGATATAACTCAAGCCAAGTGAGTCATCATTGTCTGTATATATGTTTTCATGAAATTGATGATGTTATTTAAAGTGTTGCATGCACCCCTACATACTCAGTACATTCTCTTTGTGCTGACCCCTATCTACTATTCTATTCAGTTGAAGCCTCTGGTCAGTATGTAAAGGAGTCCTTATAGTTCAAAGTCTTGTGTTGGTTGTTTCAGTTCAGAGACAATGTATCTTCTTCTGTCGGCCATATTGAGTGGGATGGTTGGGAGTCATGACTCATTTATGTACAGGCAATACTATTAGAGGCTTCATAGATAATAGTAGTGGTTGATATATTTAGTCTTCTTTTTGTATATGTATATGTGTTAGTAGAATTGTCATCTAGTAATTCCAATATTTTATTTAACAAATTCTATATTGAGATATTTTCATCTTTATTCTCCCAAAATTATGTTTTAAATGAACTGCTTTTGAGTTATACCTTTGAAAGGGTTAGCTTGGGGTCACTTGTGACCCTAAGCACCGTGTGTCCTTGGGACTCGATTTTTGGGGCGTTAGAAACTTGGTATCAAAGCACAGAGTTCAAGTGTCCTAGGGTGTCTATGAAGCCATGTCTAGTAGAGTCTTACGGAACAGTATAGAGACGTCTGTACTTTTCTTCGATAGGCTATAAGCATTTAGGAAAGGTTGCTGTTCTTTCAAGTCTTGAATCATGCAATAAGTTTAAACCAGATAAGCTACCAAATTTCTTTTTAGGATCTATAAGTGACAGTTTGTACTTTTCTATCTATGTGCTATTCTTGAGATAGTATGAGCAGCAAGTCCCGGTTCTTTCCCTGATAATGTTTTCAGACTGATTAGCAAAATGTTTAGAAGTCTCAGAAAAGTGGCTTTATAAGAGCCTCCCAGTGTGTTATAAGTTCGTAAAGTTTCATGTTATGTCCTTTTCTTTATGACTTGTTCAGCTAAGATTGAGTAGATGCATACTCCTTGATCATTGCATATGGTATTCCAAGTTCCTATCTCCCGTAATCTTTCTATCATCATGCTGTTGAAAAAAAATAAAAGTCTTGTGAAGCCGTGTGGGGATTTTTTGATTAACTAGCACAGCTGTTTTGTTATACACCTCAAACTTTTTTTCAAAGCTCATATTCAAAGCCTAGTGGAGCCGTATGTGGCCTATTTTGATCCACTAGTAACTTGTAGTTCATCTTTTTCCTTGTGCTGGCTAAAAATGTGGTATTTGGAGGTGTAGTAGTAAGAAGGATAGTAAGTGTGATTTGTTGAACATAAGTATAGCGTAATCTATTTTTGCATGCATTAGGGATTAATAGGGAGTGATATATCCTTGTGTGTCAATTTTGTGATGTAGTTTGTTCGAGGTATGAAATGGGTATTGACGGTATTTGTATGCCAGAGAGTATAGGTTAGTAATGGAAGTACTCAGTGGGTGAGTGTTGTTAAATTATGCCATTGCCGGGTTGAGAGAAGAAGTTAAGTTAAGACGTAGAGAGCTATGAACTAAGTTAAGTTGTGTATGAAGGATAGATAGTAGTGACGGGTTAAAGAAGGATGTGTTAATGGATTGTGAATGAGATAAGCTATATAATTATGACCAATTATTATTATTATGAAGTTTAAATGGGATAGAACTTGTTGAGGATTGTTTTATAGTTTCTAAGTGGAAATTTCATGCAAAAAGTTTTAAGTTATATTGTGTGCTAAAAGTTATGTTTGAATGATTGGTGATCGTGAAGGTGACTATGATGATTTCTTGATTAATGGTATTAGTTGTTAGGAAGTGATCTATTAGGCTTAAATAGTGGATATAAGTGCCTAATTTTGGTTGATTCGTGATTAAGTTTGATGTTTTGTTTGTGATGAGAAAGTTCACCCAAGATATTATGGGACTGCTTTAATTTCGAGGATTAGTGTATGAGTGTAAAGGTTGAGCTTCTTAGATGTGATTTTGATTTTATGGTTTAGAAATATAAGTTTACAACTATGATTTTAATAAGCGATGACAGAGGTAGTGTGGTCCGATAAGGATGAGAAAAATTTGAGTTGAGCATTAGACTCTAAGATTAAAATTCTGAAGTTGAGCTGAAAGCGTTAAAGCTCTAAATGGTGTATACTCCGACTACGGGTTGTTTATGTGGATTAGTGATTAGAAAGTGTGCAAGTGTTAGGTGTTGATTATTGGAGTTAAAGAGGGATAGGTGGTAATTCAAGAAGTTGTGTAAGGATATGGTTATATACTTTCTGAGGTGGTCATTTGGGTGAAGTTTTATGGTTTGTGTGTGTGATTATGTATCGGACTCTCGAGTGAAGTGACTTTAGTTTAGATTAAAGTGTATAGTGTGTTACTGACCCAGAGCGATGGCTTATGTCTAAGGGGGATATGATAGATCAAGTAACCGAGTTAAGTGTTCGGATTCCAATAGTGGTGAGAAAGGGGTTTTGCTCGACCCATTCCTATTTCAGTTCTTTCAGTTATTCCAGGGCCAACTCCTGCTTTACATTTCAGTTCCATGATCATAATTCGAGTCTGTGCATGTCATAAAGGACTATGTTCTCTCTCAGTTCCTAATACGTGGGGTTTCAGATTTTTTTTAGCAGTGGAATTAAATTCCATAAGTTATGAATTCAAAATCTTAAGTTATGTGGCGAGTAATCGAGGTACTCTAGCCTTACCCTATGCTCTATTCGAGAAATAAAGCATTTCTGTTAATGATCAATGAAAGTTTGGATTCATATCGTGCATATTCCCAAGTCAAATTTCTTTGCCGAGTTGATGATGTTAAATCTTATATTCCTTACGTCTTGGTGAACGTCAAGTTATTCAGGGTATCAAGTCATATTTTAGACCAGCATGTTCTA
>NC_061116.1:168009787-168053148 GCF_002878395.1 Capsicum annuum
TTCTTTCCCTGATAATGTTTTCAGACTGATTAGCAAAATGTTTTAGAAGTCTCATAAAAGTGGCTTCATAAGGGCCTCCCAGTGTGTTATAAGTTCCTGACGTTTCATGTTATGTCCTTTTCTTTATGACTTGTTCAGCTAAGACTGAGTGGATGCGTACTCCTTGATCATTGAATATGGTATTCCAAGTTCCTATCTCCCGTAATCTTGCTATCATCATGCTGTTGAAAAAAAATAAAAGTCTTGTGAAGCCGTGTGGGGATTTTTCGATTAACTAGCGCAACTGTTTTGTTATTTACCTCAAACTTTTTTTCAAAGCTCATATTCAAAGCCTAGTGGAGTCGTGTGTGGCCTATTTTAATCCACTAGCAACTTGTAGTTCATCTTTTCCCTTGTGCTGGCTAAAAAGGTGGGATTTGGAGATGTAGTAGTAAGAAGGATGGTAAGTGTGATTTGTTGAGCATAAGTATAGTGTAATCCATTTTTGCAAACATTTGGGATTAATTGGGAGTGATATATCCTTGTGTGTCAATTTTGTGATGTAGTTTATTCGAGGTATGAAATGGGTATTGACGGTATTTGTATGCTAGAGAGTATTAATGGAAGTACTCGGTGGGTGAGTGTTGTTAAATTATGCCGTTGCCGGGTTGCAAGAAGAAGTTAAGTTAAGACGTAGAGAGCTATGAACTAAGTTAAGATGTGTATGAAGGATAGATAGTAGTGACGGGTGAAAGAAGGATGTGTTAATGGATTGTGAATGAGATAAACTATATGATTATCACCAATTATTATTGTGATGAAGTTTAAATGGGATAGAACTTTTTGAGGATTTTTTTATAGTTTGTAAGTGGAAATTTCGTGCAAAAAGGTTTAATTTATATTGTGTGCTAAAAGTTAAGTTTGAATGATTGGTGATAGTGAAGGTGACTATGACGATTTCTTGATTAATGGTATTAGTTGTTAGGAAGTGATGTAGTTGGCTTAAATAGTAGATATAAGAGCCTAAGTTTGGTTGATTCGTGATTAAGTTCGATGTTTTGTTTGTGATGATAAAGTTTACCTAAGATATTGCGGGACTGCTTTAATTTCGAGGATTTGTGTATGACTGTAAAGATTGAGCTTCTTAGAAGTGATTTTGATTTTCTGGTTTAGAAATATAAGTTTACAAGTATGATTTTAATAAGCGATGACAGAGGTAGTGTGGTCCATTAAGGATGAGAAAAATTTGAGTTGAGCATGAGACTCTAAGATTGAAATTCTGAAGTTGAGCTGAAAGCGTTAAAGCTCTAGATGTTGTATACTCCGACTATGAGTTGTTTATGTCGATTAGTGATTAGAAAGTATGCAAGTGTTAGGTGTTGATTATTGGGGTTATAGAAGGATAGGTGGTAATTCAAGAAGTTGTGTGAGGATATGGTTATATGCTTTCTGAGGTAGTCATTTGGGTGAAGTTTTATGGTTTGTGTGTGTGATTATGTATCGGACTCTCGAGTGAAGTGACTTTAGTTTAGATTAAAGTGTATAGTGTGTTACTGACCCAGAGCGGAGGCTTATGTCTAAGGGGGATATGATAGATCAAGTAACCGAGTTAAGTGTTCGGATTCCAATAGTGGTGAGAAAGGAGTTTTGCTCGACCCATTCCTATTTCAGTTCTTTCAATTATTCCATGGCCTACTCCTGCTTTACACTTCAGTTCCATGATCATAATTCGAGTCTGTGCATGTCATAAAGGACCATGTTCTCTCTCAGTTCTTAATACGTGGGGTTTCAGATATTTTTTGGCGGTGGAATTAAATTCCATAAGTTATGAATTCCAAATCTTAAGTTATGTGTCTAGTAATCGAGGTACTCTAGCCTTACCCTATGCTCTATTCGAGAAATAAAGCATTTCTGTTAATGATCAATAAAAGTTTGGATTCATATCGTGCATATTCCCAAATCAAATTTCTTTGCCGAGTTGATGATGTTAAATCTTCTATTCCTTATGTCTTGGTGAACGTCAAGTTATTCAGCGTATCAAGTCATATTTTAGACCAGCATGTTCTAGCCCTTTGATAACTTGTTTCGTAGAGTGAGAGAGTGATGATGAATGGTTGGTTATATGAAAAAATATGTATTTGTTGTGGATAAGGGTGTTGTTGAATAGTTATCTAGATAGAAGAGAGAAAATGTTTCCTTATCTTGGTTAGAAAAGTGTATGCTTATTTTGAGCTAAGTGGTAATGTGAAGTAAGATTGAGATTAAGCTTTCATGTATAGTTTGGTTAGTTGAAGTTTTAAGTTGTTATCTTGAGGGATTGTGGTGTACATGTTTCAGATTCTGGAAGCTAGTTATGCTTCAATTCATAAACTTCTACTAAACAATCTTTGTTTTCCAAGTATTCCAGCTCAGTCAATCAGAATCGTATAGTATACCTTCTCATTTATCATTTCATCATGTTATCCAAGGATCTTAGGAGTGAAATCATTTCCATATGGAGCATCTCAGTAGTTACGAGTATACCTCTATTCGTGCGTCATGCATATGAGCTAATTCATAGGTGCCTTGTGCACAGTCTTATTGACCCTGTGAAATAAGTGTTGTAGAGGAACATAGAGTCCCAAGGGGGAGATACCCCATGACTTCTTAAAGCTTCTGTGTTTTAAATACATCTAGTTCATGCTTGAGTTCTCATTACGAGCCTTGAATTTACTATTGTTGCATACGCATTCATACATTCCAGAGTCAGTTCAGCTAGATATTTATGTGTCAGATATGCATGTTCAGTATGAGGACTAGGAAACTGTAATTCCAATCGTGCCGATATGTCTCAGATGTTCTCGTCCCTTACGAAGGTAGTTGATCAGTGCTTTTATCCTATCAAGCGATATTCGAGGACGAATGTTTCCAAGGGGGAGATAATGTAATTCCCTAAAAAATTTTCTTCGTAAAGATTTCGTGAGAAACGTATTGAGTTCTATGCTTTAGAGCGATCCATAAATTTTCTTTGTAGTGTTTCCAATATATAGACCTACCATTCTGTAGAGTATAGAATAAGCTTTCCAATGATATATATATCATCTGAAATGGACACTCGAGCGATGAGTTACAACCATCCCGATCGAACTGTGAACAGTAAAATGTGCAGGAAAAAGTATTGAGGCCTGGCATATTTTTGCTCCAACTTTAAACGATCGTAACTCCTTGTACATAATGATCTGGGTGATATAGTATATATCAACGAAAATCTCTGCGAGTCCTCTTTCCAATGAAATTGGTTTCATCCAATTTGTCTATCAGAGCAAAAATTTATGGACGATCTACTTCAGCATATCAAAAGTGAATTTTTGGGTCAACTTCAAACAATCATAACTCCATGTACACAGTGATATGGGTGAGATAATATATATATATCAATAGAAAGATATGAGAGTTCTCTTTCTAATGAAATTGGTTTCATCCAATTTGGATATCAGAGTAAAACGTCATGGTTGATTACTATAGACTATCAAAATAGTCCACCAAAGGACATATTCGAGAATTATTTAATTTTTAAGGGAATTTTGGTCAGTATACCTTCACTTCATGGATTAAAATTATCCATTTATACCTATATTGAGCCATAAAATTCATGCTCTTCCATAAAAAACATTGAGAGAACTAAACCCTAGGTCTATTTTGAGCTCCAAATATCTTTCAATTTCACCGTAGAAATTCAAATTTGATCCGATAATCGAACTCATCATCTCGAGACCTTCGAGGAGCACCCTTTATTTGTGTGAACAGGATTCAATAATCAAGAGGTCAATTTCAAGGTATGTGGGGTTTTGAACAAGAGCAATCTTCCGTTCTTATGCCCAAAGCCTTAATTTTAGTATGGTTTTACATGATTTTGCAAGTGAGATTACGTCTAAATAATTCGATTATGAGATTATGATGGTTGAATGAATAACGTTTGATTTATATGATTATCTTAATTTTTTCATGATATGATTTAATAATTATCATTGCAAATTACACACTTTTACCACGAGGTGGTATTTTGAATGATTTCGAGATATATGTTGAAATGGTATTTTGGAATGATTTTGAGATTTATGATAAGCTTAAAGCTTCTTTATGATGAAATTGAATCATTGAGCATATTGAGATATAACATTTGAGATATTACCATGAGTCTTGATATTTTCTCAAAAATATTGATGTTGTCATTACTTGATAAATTGTTACATTTTGACCTTTAAAAAGGCTGAGTTCTATTATTGAAATTTCATGATATTCGAAAATGGGTATACACTCAAATTACTTTATGAAGGATTTATAAGACTTTGAAATATTTTTCAATATGGATATACATGATTGCTTCATTACTCTACTTCTTAAATTGAGAATTTATGCTATGAATTGCATACTACTACAATGAATTGATATTTCTAAAGTCTTTCGAGATAAAAGTCGTGATTTGAGTTGTACAACGGGATATGTATTCTTATTATGAATTGAAGGTCTCAAGTGCTTTTCAAAAGCTGTTGTCATGATTTAATTATCGAATTGAAAGAATAATCATTTGAGTACATTGACCTTGAACTCGCAGAGTCGAGATGATTTTGACTAGGAGAAAAATTGATTTTGATATAGTTATTGAGATAAATTTTATTATTTTTTTTTCTGAATGATTTTGATTAGTTGAATTGTTGAAAATATTACGTATTGAGTCTTCATATCCTTGTCCAAATGTTGAGTCGGTTATGGTTCAATGCATTGATACCTTGTTGATGTTGAAAAAGATTGAAATGTTTTAAGTCAAAGTTAGGGTTAGGAATCCACATATTGTTGATGAATTATAAATTGAGATATTTATTTTGATCTTTATGATAGACCCTTGTGATGATGATGGTGGATTTCCTAACGCGTTCTGAGCTTGTTGGGGAGTAGTACTTAGCACAAAAAGGGAAATTTGGTATTTCCCCAAACTTATATGCCACCGTAGGGTTGTTTGATGATGATATTATTGGCCAGAGAGCCCGATTGTGATTATTGTAGTTTTAAGGTCGTACTCCCTGGGAAAGAGTATGATGCTCCTGCCAACGGGGGTTTCAAACGATGGTATTTGACGTAGCTCACATGGGGTTGTCGGTTATAGGAAACTTCCCTATCCATAAAAGTCATGTTTCTTGAATTACCGAGTTACTCCGAGATTTTAGTCAAAGAGTTGAGATATTATGATGAATTATGATTACCTATGATGAATTTTGACGATAGGATAATTTATGATGACTTATCATAATTTCTGATTTTTGATGATTTACATGGATTATGAGATTTTACCATTTGAACTATTTATTATGAAAGTATGAAGTGTATTATTTGATATAACTAAAGACAAGTGAGTCATCATTGTCTGTATGCATGTTTTCATAAAATTGATGATGTTATTTAAAGTATTGTATGCACCCCCACATACTCAGTACATTCTCTTTGTGCTGACCCCTATCTACTATTGTATTTAGTTGTAGCCTCTGGTCAGAAGGTAAAGGAGTCCTTATAGTTCAAGGTCTTATGTTGGTTATTTCAGTTCAGAGACACTGTATTTTCTTCTGTCGGCCATATTGAGTGGGATGGTTGGGAGTCATGACCCGTTTATGTACAGGCAATACTAGTTGAAGCTTCATAGACAGTAGTAGTGGTTGATGTATTCAGTCTCCTTCTTGTATATGTATATGTGTTAGTAGAATTGTCATCTGGTAATTCCAATATTTTATTGAACAAATTCTGTATTGAGATATTTTCAGCTTTATTCTCTCAGAATTATGTTTTAAATCAGCTGCTTTTGAGTTATACCTATGAAAGGGTTAGCTTGGGGTCATTTGTGACCCTAAGCGCTGTGTGGCATCTTAGGACTCGATTTTCGAGGCGTTACAGATGGATACCCTGACGGTTCGTCACATGGTTGACAGCCTGTTAGTTTGGCTATCATTTCCCTTTTTGCTTTTATTTGTCAATTTTTCCAAGTTATTTCTTCAGCTAAGTCTTTGTCCTGAAAAAACTAAAACCCATCATTAAATACATAAATAGTTTCTTAAATACACCCAATTATCCCTTGTAAAATATGTAAAATGGTCCGTCAAGAGCCAGAACATCAATTGTCACTCCATACAGTTTACCTCCGGAATGTGCATAAAAGAGGCTTACATGTTCTTAACAATCATTGTTCCAGGTCCAAGCAACCCCAAACATAAAATTAATGTTTATCTGCAACATCTAATAAAGGGATTAACCTTGTTTTGGGAGATAGGTGTAGAAGTATTTGACATCTCAATAAAGCAAAACTTTCAATTAAGGGTAGCTTTGATATGGACAATTAGTGACTTTCCCACATATTCTATGTTATCAGGATGGAGTGCTGCAGGTAAGTTAGCATGACCTTATTTTATAAAGGAAACATAGTCCTTTAGATAGAAACATGGAAGAAAACAATCTTGGTTTGATTGCCATAGAATATTTCTTGACCAATATCACCCATTTAGGAGAGATCGTAAGAACTTTCTTAAAGGCCAGACTGTCAAATGACTGCCACCACCATATATAACAGGAGAAGGAATATTGAACCAAATTTATAATTTAGGGATAAGAAAAGTAACAGAGTTAGATGCAGAAGAAGTCAATCAAAGAAAATGTAAGTCATATGGATGGAAAAAGAAAAACATCTTTTGGGATTTGCCATACTAGCGTTCTAACATGATTTGGCATAATCTTGATGTCATGCACATTAAGAAAAATTCTTTTGATTATGTATTTAACCCAATCCTTAATTTTGATGAAAAACCAAAGACAATCCACAGTCGCATCTAGACACGATAAAATATTGTGATCGGCCTCAGTTGGCAAAAGATTGAAGTAGACAATATCCTAAAGCTGTCTATATAATAACAAGGAAGCAAGAGCTATCTTGTTTAATTGGGTGAAGGGATTACAATATCCAGATAGGTATGTTTCAAATTTGGGTAGGTTGCCAGACACAAAAGCAAAAAGGTTATTTGGTATAAAAAGTCATGATTGTCACGTGTTCATGCAATGACTAATGCCGATTTCTTTTTTGTGAACTACTTCTTAGTAATGTTTGCTAGGCACTTACAAAATTGAACATATTTTTTAAGGATCTTACTTCGACCACTCTATGAGTGGATGATATGGTGAGATTAGAGGGAGATATTCCACATATTTTTTGCAAGTTAGAATGTATATTTTCTCCTGGGTTCTTTGACTCAATGGAATATCTTCTTGTGCACCTTTTATATGAAGCAAGGATAGTTAAACCTATGCAATATTGATGGATGTATCCTTTTTAAAGGTAAATGTTCAACTCTATGTCGAACTTGTGACGAGTGTGATAAATAACATAACCTTTCAAATTATAATATTCTATCTATTTATGTATATAGGTATCTGGGAACTCTTAAAAGGATGATTGGGAATAAATATAGTGTTGAGGGTTCCATTTCTGAAGCATACTTGATGATGGATTCAACATAACTATTTTCCCATTATTTTGAACCTCATGTTATGTCACATAATCATGATGTTGATCGTAATGATAATGGTGATGATGTGGAAGATCTTAAAGGAAATTTGTCAATATTCTCCCATCCAGGTCAGCTATGGGGAGAGGCAAAAGAAAAATAGATTTAACTTTAGGTGAAATCAGATCTACCCAAACTTATATTTTACTAAATTATGAGGAGGTTGAGCCATTTGTGAGGTAACCCAAAATCTCTTAATACCAATAATCATATCCTTATATTGTAATTTCTTATTAAAATTATTTGTTGCGATGAAGTATATACCTAGAACTTTTGAAAATAGAAATTCCAAATCTTTCTCAGAGTGAAATAGACGAGATCCTGGAAGAAAATTTCTCTATATGGTTCAAGGAAGATGCGAGGTTTTAAATAAATATTATCTTTTATATAATGATGAACTTAAAGTGTCTTCTCAAATTTAACCAAATGTTTAAATGATTTTTAAATAGGCCCACTGCAATTTCATTGAGAATGAATTCTTGCGTAGTCTTGCTCATGTATCATTAATCGAAGCTACATGCCATTTATTTTATTTTGTTAAATGATACAAATTTCACCTAGGATGTCATGGTAGCACAAGATCAATAATGAATAGTGGAGTTTGCATCTCAGATCCAAATTTTGGTGATTATTATGGACAGATAAAAGAGATTATACACGTAAAATATCATGAAGTACCTTTTAAGCAAACTGTCTTATTCAAATCATAATGGTTTGACCCAATAATAGATGTTGGTATTAAGAAGAATAATCAGTACAAATTGGTTAATATTAACCATTGTCGCTGGTATAAAAAATATGAACCTTTTATTCTTGCAATGTAAGCAAATCGAGTATGTTATACACCTTATCCAAGCAAGAAAAAGGACAAGGATGACTGGCTAGCTATATTGAAGGTCAAACCTCAAAATTTTATTGAATTACCAGTTGAGAAAGTAGTGACAACTTGAGAACTGAATGTTCATTTTCAAGTTAAAGAAGTCAAAGTCCATGAGATAGATATGTCTGTTTCTATTGATGAAAATATACTCTTGTGTGATCCAAATGGGGGTCTACTTGAGCATCATGAACAACAAGAGCTCCAAAAAGAATCAACAGAAGAAGAATATGAAATCGAGGATTCTGAGAAAGATGAGGAAGAGAAAGAGTCTAAAACAGACATAGATAGTGACTAGAACTTGATAATTTTCTTTTTGTTGGATTTTGTGTTTAGTAAGAAGACATATTTTGTATTTTGTGTTTCTGAAAAATATTATCATTTCCTTAGTTTCTGCTTTCCAGTTCATTTTTTTAAAAATAAAAATAACATCTTTTTACATAGCAAAAGTAGGACCTGCATAGTGCTATAAAAGGGGAAAACTGAAGATTGAAGCACTATTTTGTGATGATTCTTGGGTAAGCATGTAAAAAACTTGGGACGCAGATCTGTATATGTTTGTTTGATTAATTAAATAGACATTTTGTCAAAGATTTTTGTTTCTTTTTAATAATCTATTAATTTTACATAGCACACGATTGTAATTTGGTTCTTACTAGTAATGATCTAGTGACTGTTATTTTTTTTATAAGTATGACCTGAGGCGAATATCGTGCAGGCAAGTCCTTGGGTAGGGGTAAGACTACTGTATCGAATAGGCTGGTATAATTTCCAACCCTAGCAATACACCATTAGGTCAAAGAAGTACCTCTCCAATCATTCCTGAGATATCTCCACTTTCACCTGACCAAAGCAGCCAAATAGGCCAGAGTATTAATACTTAAAGTAGCCCAACAGTTGGGAGAACATCTTTTGGGATAAATCAATCTGGTAAAGGTGATTCCACTAGTACCCATGGCTGGATCCTTATTTTTCTGACTTCTTCAGGGTTAGTACTTACTACTTATTATTTAATTTATTAATAAAGAATAATTGGTACTTGTTTCTTCCATTAGTTCACATCTTAGTACAACAATTACTTTGGATGGTAATGTCATGTTAGTTTTGTCATTCTTGGTTATGTTTTACTGTATGCTATATCTGCTTACTTTTTTAACCATCTAAATACGAAGAATTAGCTGGGAGTTGTTGAATCAGATGTTTTATTATTTGGTCTCTATTTATGATGATTTGTATACTATTTGTATACTATTCGGCTATGTTCCACTGTATGTTGTATTAGCTTAATAACTGCTTTGGTGAAAACAAGGCTGCAATAAATTTTTATTACCGACTATTAAATTGGATAATATCATCCATGCACCAATTTGTTTACATGTGTATAGGATAAAACCTTCTTTAAAATGCTCCAGTTCCATTACATTGTCCTTCAAAAGTGAATTTGCTCCCAATAGGATCAATTGGAAAGCTATCTCCAAAGAAATCAAAGATGGTTATTTTAGAGAATTCAAGGTTAGTTGAAAACTATTTACATTGGATATTGTATTATAACTCAAATCTAGTTGTGAATTATAATAATGGATGCTCCATATTCCTTGTGTGTGTTGGTTACTTGTTTTAGGGCTGGTTATTGTGAATTGTACTCAAATCCTACTAAGAATTATTTGTATACTATTTGATCTAAAGGAGGATGAGTTAAGTAACTATCAAGATTATTAAAATATCTCCCATGTTTTCTTTACTATTTTCTCTATATTTCCCTAAAAACAATGACCTTAAATTGTAGCAGTAGTTTCAGAATTGTATGTAGCAACAGTTTGAGAACTGCATGTAGCAGTAGTTTGAACTAGTACCTGGAGTCCCTCTTCAAATGTAAAAATCTGCATATGGAGGAACAAATGTTGCTAGGTAGGGAGGCGTCATGGTAAATAGGTCCAGATTGTCATCACATGCTGAGTATGTAGTTTTTATAATAGTGTTGTATGTAGTTTCCTGCATCTTGTTATAATGGTTATAATGTTGTTGCATACAGTTTCCTACATTTTGTATATGCAACTACATTTTGAATATGCAGTTTTCTCTATTATATTTATGCAGTTTTTATGTATGCAGTTTCTTGCATTTTGTGTATACTATTTTTTTGTAAGAAATTTTTGTGTATATATGCAGTTTCCTACATTTTGGATATGTAGCTGCAGTTTTTGTATATGCAATTTCCTGCATTCCATTTATGCAGTTTTTGTGTAAGCAGTTTCTTGCATTCTGTGTATGCATTTTTGGGGTATATATGCAGTTTCCTGCATTTTGGATTTGCAAGTGCAATTTTTGCATATGCTATTTCCTTTATTCTGTTTATGCAGTTTTTGTGTATGCAGTTTCCTGCATTCTGTGTATGAAGTTTTGGTGTATGCAGTTTTTTATGTATGTAGTTTCCTACATTCTGGATATCGAACTGCAGATTTTGTATGTAATTTTCTACATTCTGGTTGTGTATGCAAATTTGATCTATTGTTGATTTATAGCTAGTTCAAATAGCATAGCATTTCCCAGATATTATATGATTTCATTCAATGTGTTTTGTCCCGTTTACAAATTAAGGTGAATAATTATATTGTTTTCAAATATATTTCATAAAAATTTCTATAAGGTTGCTTCCGTTAATGAAACTATGGTGAAGTAACAATGGTTGAAGAAGGCTGCATTATGATACAAGAATTTCATTTGTAATATAACAAAAGCTACAGTTTAACTGAAGTTTGTAAATGACCATGTGTGGGTGAGGTGGATAGAACTTTGGGAATATGATGAATGTGTTAAAAAGTCAGAGATAAATTCAAAGAACCATTATGGTGGCCGTGAAGTACCTACTGGGACACACACAGTGGCTCTATCACAGTTGGAGAGCACCGGAAGAAACTTGTAAGTATAAATTTAGTCTTCTTGCTTTAAATTTCATGGTAGGCATACTTATATCTTAACTAGCATTTTAATATTTTGACTGTTATTTGTTTGTATAGCTTGTTACAATAGGTCGAGATTCAACTCCAAGTGAGTTACATTTGCACGTCCACACACACAATCATGATGGTAAATCTTTTATTTTTGAGCGTTCCTGACTTCTCCACGTAAGTCCGTAATTTAGATCATTAGATATACTCTTCTATTATTTTTCTTTTGTATTGACATCTGTCAAAAGTACTTATTATATATGAAAATGAAAGAAGTAACAGGAAGTTGAGTCTATTTTAATATCTCTTCACTTGTTAATTATAGTAAAAATTTGAAGTTATTGTATGGGAAAAAAAGATAGTCTGAATCTAAAATTAATCAATTGGAAACATATTATGAAGCTGCGGGAGGAGTAAAGAAGAAAAGATTATAAAGAGGAAAAGATTATTTGATCTCAGATCTGAAGCTGAAAGTTACTTTGGAAAAAAACTTTGTGCCTGTTATGCCTCTACATCGTGAGTACCACCTTCGATTTCCTTACCGACAACAAAATGTGAGGAGTTTGTGAAGCAATTGATTCTGACACTTACTACTCACTTTCTTCTGGAAGTTATTAAGTGTGTTTGTTGTATTAGTGTACAAGAAGGGGCTGTGCTTGATCCTCCTCCTACTAATGATGATGACGTTCATTTGCAGCTTCATTTTATTAGTAGCCCTTCATCGTTGCATTATTTTTTGACAGATTACTTTGTGTTGTAACAAATACTAGTTTTGATGGATGCGGGTTTGACATTAGTTTATTTTTACCAAATATTTGAACTTGTGGATGTTTGGACACAATTATTATGTATTTTTCTATCTATATGAATGTTGGTTATTTTAATTATTCAATAATTTATGTGTTTCAATAATTTTTTACATAATTATTAGCTACAAAAAATTAGTGACTAACTTTTGTTGTTGCTACTAAAAAATTTTAACGATGGATAAATTTAGTCGCTAAAGACGACTAATATTAGTGACAAAAAATTAGTGACTAACATTTAGCGTTTCTACTGAAAAACTAGCGATGAATAACTTTGATCGCTAAAGATGGCTGCACAATTGACCAAACAATGTTGCAATGGATCAACGACAAAAAATTCTGTTGTAAATTTAGCCATGACAAAAATTAATTTTGGAAATAGCAATGGTATAGCAACTCATTATTCTGTCGGTAACATTGACAACCGATAGATTTCTTCTCCAAGAGGTCACAAGTTTTGTGACGGAAATTATTTTTTGTTTCTAAGAGGCTAGCAACGAGCAATATAGCTAAAGAAATGTATCCGTCGCTATTTCTTTTTAGCGATGGATTTACATAGAATAGCACCAAATATGACTGTCCCTAAATGCGTTTTTTCATAGTGCTCTATGTTGCAGAAATGTGTGGGTGATCCATCATTGGTTATTTCCTTGAGAGATGTTGATATCTATGAATCTTTGTCCTATGAGAAGATCCATGTGAGGATCTTGGATAGACAAGATTGATGGTTGCGAATAAAAGAAATGGCTTTGGTGAAGGTTCTATGGAGGAACCAAAAGTTTGAGGAAGCTACATATGAAACGGAAGAGGACATAGAGTCCAAGTATTCGCATTTATTTTTCGTTCTGGAAACTTGGGATGGAGGTATATGTTGATCTCTTTGCTTTGATTTATATCTTTGATAGCCAATGGGTTGAAGTCCTCAATGTTTTGAATTGTGTTATGCCTTTATAGGCCATGGGTTCAAATCCCTAATTCTTTGAAATTATGTGTATCATGTTGTGATGGGATTAAGTCCCTAGTATCTGGAGTTGATTCATGTCCTTAGTAAAATGATGGGTTCGAGTCCCTATTCCTTGAATTGAGTAAGTATCCTTGATAAGTTGATGGGTTAAAGTCCCCAAGTTGTGAAATGAGTAAGTGTTGTTAAGTAAGGCATTTAAGTCCCCAAGCTTTGAAATGAACAAGCTCTTTGATAAATAATGGGTGTAAGTCCCAAAGCAGATGAAGTGAATGATTGATTGATAATGACTATGATATGTACTGTACCCTTGTTGTATGCTTGTTCTAACTTGTTCAATGGTTGGTTTGATATGTTATAATGTGTTAACTTGTGTTTATTGCTTGCCCTACCTTCCATTCACGGATAAATGATACAAGTTGGGGAGAATTGAAACACTTAGACATTGAACCATTAAAAGAAATTCTCCATTTGATGTCACTGGGGTAGGTATGACTAGGGGCATGAGTCATAACCCTGAATACGAGTCATGTCCACTCTCCCCTCCCTATCATACCTTGAGCAGCCTAGGAGGATAGTATACTGTCCACTACAAGAGTGACCCTCCCCTCAATCGTACCTAGGTGAGTCGTATGGTGCATGACACTTGGTATAGAATGGACTATTTTTGGCATGAGTTTTGAATACAGTTTAGGGCATTAGTCATATCCAAAGAATATGACTAAAGGGTGTGTGATCATACCCTTATCAGTGTTGGTGACCTAGGTGAAGCCTATAATATGAGTTAGGGTACCACTCGTACCCTAAGGTATGGTATGTAAGGTAAGTCGTACCCATGTACGGGTTCATTTTAGTACTTTTAACTAAGGGCCTTGTGGTCATTTCCTACACCTTAAACCCTAAGTCCTTTTATAAGTGTATATGACCTCCTTAAACACACTTTTGAGTGGATCAGGCATCCAAAACACTCTCTCAAACTCATCTTTGAAGAATTGGAGGCTAGGGTTTCAAAGGTGATCTTCAAGAGGCGAAGTGAAGTCAAGACTCTTGGTGAATCAAGTTTTCTAAAGCATATAACTCTTCCCCTTATTAAATAACTCTAAACCCATGTATTTTACACTTGGATTAGTAAGTGTACATGGTGATTTTGAAATAAATGAAAAGCATTTTGTTTCCTAATGATGAATAATGTTGATTCTTGCTTATACTTATGTTTATATATGCCATTGATGATGATTTGCATATGTGGGTGCTTGTTGTATATGGTTTAAAATGAGGGTCTTGAGTAACCCTAATATTTATTATTTCTACCATAAAAATATCCTTGTTAAAGGTATGCACATAATGTGTTTGTGAAAATGACTAAGTTAATTGTCTAGTAACATGTGGTGATGTGTTGAACCAGGGAAATGGCCCATTAAGTATGAATGATTGATAAATGATGTTGGAAGAGTATTGTGAGCCATGTATTGTGAAACTATGACCTTATTGATTTAGTGATTAATAAGGGGTTAAAGTCCCTCAATATGAAGATGAACTTGAATTGAGTGTTGAGCTAAAGTATAGTGAGAATGTAGTATAGGATTGTTAGTGAATTGTGAATAATTTGTGAGGGTCTAGATGACCATAACATAAATTGTATGATGAATTGAATGAAGACAATGGCCTATTGAAATGGTTAAGCAATGAAGGCTCCCATAAGGACCATGGGGTCATGTATAGTGTTGAATTAGTTAAATGGTTAAAGTCCTTAAGTGTTGTATGGAATGAATGTTGATGCATGGGAAAAGGGTCAAAGTCCCGATGTAAACTAATGATAGTTGTGATAAATTGAGGTTGAAGTCCCTTGCCTTACGAAATGGCTCGAGGTTGAAGTCCTTTTCCTTATGAAATGGCTTGAGGTTGCAGTCCCTAGCCTAATGAAATTGATTGAGGTTAAAGTTCATAAAGAGTTATATTAAGGTTAATGTACCTCACCGAATGAAATGGCTTGTGGTTAGAGTCCCTTGCCATAAGGTTAGAGTCCCTTGTCTAATTAATGGGCATGAGGTTGGAGTCCTTTGCCTTGATGAATGCGTGTTTGGTTAGAGCCCTATGTTTGAATGATTATGTATGTGGTTAAAGTCCTTTGATAATGAATGTGTGAAAATGGTTAAAGTCCTATGCCTAATGAGAAATGCTTGAATTCATAAATGTGGAGGGTCGGAGTCCCCCATTCCATGTCTAATGGATGAATGTTCAAGAATGTTTTTGATACTTAATTTCTTGATTAGCATGTGATATATCGATAGGTAAGGATAAGTGTGTGGATATGATTGAATATGAGATATTGACTTATTGTTGAATAATGATGTTATTTTATCCCTATCCTTGAGTTACATGGTAGCGCTTCGACTGCTAACCATCTCCAGACACTATGTTCCCATGCGACATTGGGACCAGAGTGTCATCTTCTCTTCCTGTGCAGTGATTAGGTAATCGAAGTAGTTCGTGCAATGACCTCGAAGTGGTGAGCTTTATTATTTCGGAAGACATTTATTCTTGGTTTCCGATCTTTAGATTAGTCTCATTTTGACCTTGGTTGGCTATTGTCGGGGGCTTGTATCAACATATACATTTCTAAACATTGGTTTGTATAGAGGTATTGTGGATGATTGTGGACTTGGATAATTGGCTAGTGTGTTGATATTTATGAAATGGTTAGACATTGTTAAGTTATGACTTCTAGTATTATTTTGGCTATCTTATCTTGCGGTTGGATTCGGTCGGCCTTTGTGATTGATGTGATGGGTTATCATGGAGACCTCCGGTTTATGTGGGCTTGAGGTGCCCATAATATATGGCCCAGTTTTGGGTCGTGTCAACCCACATGTGAAAAACCCTAAGCAAAGCATGAAAAACCACAATTGAAATCATGCGTAACATTAATCAATCTGAACATCCAAAACCGCAACTTTATTTCAAAACCATAACAATACCATGAAAAACATGTATTAAAACACATGCCTTTAGTAAAATAACAATGAGGAAAGAGTCACATGCCTTAGACACCAAGAAGTATGGAGAGAAACCACCCCTGAAAGCCTTAATTGATTATCTTGATGAAACCTTAGCTTTTGGTTGAAGAGAGAGTTTGAGAGAGAATTTGAGAGTGTTGTATCTAGAATAATATGTTAATGAAGTCGTAAAAGTTGTTTAAGTCATGGACTCAAAGGAAGTTAAAGGGAAAATGTCCTGAACACCCCCAACTTAACAATTTAAAACATCGTAGGTGGTTACAAGTTGACCCCTATGAATCGTGACCATAACATACGACTCTTGCCCTCGAGTTATCACCAAGACAGTTAGTTGGACACCCATACACTTTGCATCATACTACCCTAGAAGGAAACTTCAATTCATATGCAACATTACCGACCCTCCTTAAAACCAAGTACAAACAAATATACGGAGGACTAAGCTTCCCCTTCTTCCCAAACTGCATCACTCCCTTCATGGGAGACACCTTCAAGAACACCCTATCCCCAACCTCAAACTTTAACTCCCTACGCTTCACATCTGCATAACACTTTTTTTGACTTTGGGTATCTTTAAGACTATCTCGAATCATCTTTACCTCCTCCATGGCTTGATGAACCAAATACAGACCAAACATCTCTGCCTTACCAACCTCGAACCACCCAATAGGAGATCTAGACCTCCTACCATATAGAGACTCAAATAGAGACATTTTAATGCTAGTATTGTAGCTATTATTCTACGAAAACTCTATAGGAGGAAAATGCTCAACCCAACTACCACCATAGTCAATCATGGACACTCTAAGCATATCTTCCAATGTCTAAATATTCCTTTCCGCTTAACCATCCGACTGTGGGTGGAAAGTCGTACTAAGACTCACCTTGGTCTCCAAACCTTTATGAAATGACCACCAAAAGTGTGATAAAAATTGCGTACCTGATTTGAGATAATAAAAATAGGGACCTCATACAACTTCAAAATCTTTTGGAGGTACAAACCTCACATAATCCTTTGACAAAAAGTTAGTCCTTACTGGTAGGAAGTGAGCAGACTTAGTCATCCTATCTATCTGCAATGACCTAAACCAAATACAACTAATTTTGAGATCGAGGAAGACAGGTAACAAAATCCATATTGATCACCTCCCATTTCTAAATAGGTGACTCAATTTCTTGATACAATCATCCGAGCCTCATGTGCTCAATTTTCACTTGTTGGTACACCATGAACTTAGTCATAAAACTAGCCATATCCCATTTCATATTGCTCCACCAATACATCTCCTTAAGGTCATGATAAATTTTTGTCGAACCAGGATGAATAGCATAGCATGACTCATGCGCCTCGACCAAGATCCTCTCCTGCAATCCATCTTTTTCTGGGAGACATAACCTCCCTTGGTACCATGAGGGACCATCACCACTAATCTCAAAGGCCATCACCTTCAGCCTACCTACATCACCCTTGATCTTTATTAAGATAGGATCCAACACTTACTTTACTTTTATCTCAACACCAAGTGATGACTGTGCGCCCTCCTGCACAAACATACCACCGTCCTTAGAGTCAAAGAGGCAAACTCTAAGGTTTTCCAAACAGGGAATGCCTTTCACCAATTCTCGCTTTCCGTCATCCATATGAGCTATAATTCCCACGGATAACCCACTAAGAGCATCAATAACCACATTAGCTTTACTTGGATGGTTGTGAATACTCATGTCATAATCCTTGAGAAGCTCAAGCCATGTCTTTTGCATGACATTCAGCTCTTTCTGAGTAAACACATACTTCAATATCTTATGATCAGAAAAGATATCCACATGCATGCCATACAAATAGTGACGCCAGATTTTTAATGCGAACACCACAACCAGCAATTCCAAGTCACGAGTCAGATAATTCTTCTCATAAAAGTTTAATTGTCTAGAGGCATAAGCTATTACCTTACCATGCTACATCAAAACACACCCAAGCCTCACACGGGATGCATCACAATAGACTACAAATCCATCAGTGCCTTCGGGCAAAGTTAAGACTGGAGCTGAAGTCAACTTATCTTTTAGCTTCTCAAAACTACCTTTACAAGTATCAGACCTTAAGGACTTCACCTTTTTGTGAGTCAACTTAGTTAACGGGGTAGCTATAAGAGAGACACTTTCCATAAACCTCCTGTAATAACCAGATAAACCTAAGAAGTTCTAAATATCGATTTGAGTCATGGGTCTAGGCCACTTCTTAACCACAACAAATTTCTGTGGATCTATCATGATCCTTTCACTAGAGATGATATGACCCAGAAAAGTGACATCATTCAAACAGAATTCATATTTTGAAAATTGGGCATACAACTGTTGATCTTTCTAGGTCTGCAACACTATACAGAAGTGACTAGCATAATCCATCTCACTCTTTGAATACACTAGAATATCATCTATGAACACAATGACAAACACATCTAAAAACTGATGGAAGACTCTATTTATTAAGTCTATGAATACCGTTGGGGCATTAGTCAATCCAAAAGACATAACTAGGAATTCAAAATGCCATATCGAGTATGAATGGTAGTCTTAGGGATATCCACTTCCCTAATCATTAACTAATGATACCCAGACCAAAAATCAATCTTGGAGAAAAACTTAGCACCCTGAAGATGATCAACAAATCATCTATCCTTAGAAGAGTGTACTTATTCTTTACCATTACCTTATTCAACTATCGATAGTCAATACACATCCACAAGTAACCAGCCTTCTTACACACAAATAAAATCGGTGCACCCCATGGGACACACTAGTATGAATGAAACCCTTGTCTAAAACATCCTTTAGTTGCTTGTTAATCTCCTTGAACTCAGTTGGAGCCATTCTATACTAGGAATAGAAATAGGATGAGTGTCCAAAACAAAATCAATCCCAAAATCAATCTCCTTATCGGGAGGAGCACCAGGAAGGTCATCAGGGAAGACCTTAAGAAATTTATTCACTACCGGGATAAAATAAAAATAAGGACCCTCTAAGTTAAAATCTTTAACCCAGACCAGATGGTAGAGACATCCCTTAGTGATTAATATCCAAGCTCTAAAATATGATATGAACCTTCCCTTAGGAGCTAGGGATCCACCCTACCATTTAATAACCAACTTATTAGGGAATTTAAATATGACCTTACGAGTTCGACAATTGAAATACGTATAACATAACTGCAACCAATCCATCCCTAATATGACATCAAAATCTACCATGTCTAATTCAAACAAATCTACCAAGATATCCTGACCACCCACATATACCACACAACCCATATAAACTCTTGTATAAACCACAGAATCACCCATCGAGGTTGAAATTAAAAAAGGGTTCAGAATACACTCGATACGAAAACCAAAATGCACAACCACAAATAGGGTGACATAAGAGAGAGTAGACCCCGGGTTAAGAAAATAGTACACATCATAAGAAAAGAGTTTCAACATACCAGTAATGACATTAGGTGATGCCTCAAACCCTTGACGAGTAGTAAGATCATAGTGTTGGTTCTGACTAGTGTTAGAGCCAAATGATGCATCTTTTATTGCCGAAGCTGAAGAAGAGGAAATAGGAACCTTGTTTTAACCAGAGGTAACCTTAGCAATAGGAAAAATTCTAATCATTTTCCCTGACTAACCACAATTAAAGCATTTGTCCTTTCCTTCATCACAGTAACCCCGACGTAATCGACCATAGAATCTGCAGTGAGGATATGATGGAGATGATTGGGCCCTACTAGCTTGAGATTCGACATCTTGTGCCCTATAGTTGTCATCAATTTGAAAACTTCAATCAAAAAATAGATTTGGATGCTATCGAGTGAAACCCAGAATTGCTACACCTTTTCTTGGACCACTTTCCACCTTGCCTACAACTAAGCTGTTGACTACCACTCTAATTGGAAAATCTAAACTTCTTATTTTGCCTCTCCCTAATTTTATCCTACTTCTTCTCTTCCTCATCTTACTGCATATACACAACTATTCTAGAGATGTCCATATCTTTGTTTAACAAGACAAACTTACTATCTAAAAGCAAGTCTCAGGACAACCTGAAAGTGAACTTCCTCATTCTAGCCCTCATGATAGAAACCAACTTTAGAGCATACCATGATAACTGGTGAAACTTCAAGGCATACTCTTTAACTAACATCTTGATTTACTTTAAGTTGACAAACTCTTATGCTTTCTCATCCCTCAGCTCATAAGGAAAAAATAATTCAAAAAAGCACTAGAAAAATATCCCATAAGGTTGGCTCAGCATCGTCACCCCTTGACTATTCCTATTCCTCATACCATTGGTAGGCTACATCTTTCTGTTGGTAGGCAAAAAATTCCACACCCTTCATGTTAGTAGAATTTATAACGCAAAATATCTTTTCCATCTCATTAATAAAGCCTTGAGAATCCTCCTCAACCTTAACACTAGTGAACACAAAAGAGCTGAACCTCATAAGCCAACCCTTGTGGCCTTAGAAGATGGAGTAACAGAAACACCACACTCATTCTGGGAAGCCACCAACTGAGACAATATATGGATGGACTGAAAAAACTCATCATTCATCACATCAACTTGAGGAGCTCGAGGAGAAATGGAAGGGACCAGTTGAACACCAAGAGGGCAATTAAGAATTAGACCTCTAGACTAGTTCTAGACCCTATAAGAAGAGTATGTCCTATTATTATTCTCCCCAATAGGGATAGAAGAGTTTTCTTGAGATTTAGATCTTCAGGGAGGCATGATATAAAAAGCAAATAAACATGTATTGGAGAATATTTTAGGGCTTTAGACTCTACAGATTGAAAATAGAATATTAGAAGGAGAAATATTCCTAAATTCCTCATAGCCTCTCCCTTATGAGTGTGGAGAGCTAAACACCCTTAAAAGAGACTCTACTCGACATATCTTTGTTTGACACCCAATTGAACATGAACCTAGGGCTATGATACCAATTTGACATGGCCCAAACTGGGGCCTAGTCATGTCAGGTATCTCAAGTCAAACCAGGACCAGAGACTATCCCTAATACCCAACCGTTAACCACCAGTAATTATCTATATATTAAGGAGATAATATCTCATATGGTCACTCAACTTCATTCAAAAAGTCATTAAACTATTTTTTGCTATAACTTAAAGTCACTCAACTAATTAAGGGTAGCTTACTTAGAAAGTCACTCAACTCAACTAATTAAGGATCGCTTACTTAAAAAGTCACTCAACTTTGTTTTACATCCCCAAAATCACTCAATTATTGATATTTTATCTAGAAAGTCACTCAATCAATTTAAACGACTTTTAATTAAATTTTGTTGAAATGATAACTTTATTTTGAGTTAAAATTTTAAGAAATAACAAGATTTATAAATTTTCTTTACTTTTTAAAACTTTACACTAAGTGAAAATCAGTCAAGCGAAAAAAAAAAACAAGAATGAGAAGGTACCGTTATAGGAAGGGGCATGTTGAACAACATGCGGCAAATCAAAATTAGTGCCCTTAATGGTTGGGTATTTAGATGTAATCATCTTGAGGTTAATTCCAAGACCACCTCCCACATCAACCAAAGTCGTGAGGTCCTCAAAACCCTTGTAGTTGTCAAGTATATTTTTCATGACTAAAGTTGTATGGTTGATCATTGCCTTGTTGAAAACATTGTTAAACATGGAATTCGTTTTTAAATATTCAAAAAGATTTACACTCTGCATCCTGTCAAATGGAACTCCTCCTTCAAGAACTGCATCTTTTAATCCAAACCTGCAATTTCAAATTAATTGTGTAATTTGCTTTTGAACTTTGAGAACGATTTGAATTTATGATTTAGTTGTTGCCGTTAGTCCATAGAGGCAAAATTAAGCCACTTTCGTAACGACGGGTATAAGCTGGAAAAATTTGTTCATGAGAAAACATGATTCATCCGAGTTTGGGTGAATTAGTGATCCGCTGCGTATTTATTACCTTAATCATTTGACGCATCCAATTTAGTCCGCTAAAACTTGGACTGATATGTAGTCCAAATTAATTAATGAGAAGCCTAATCAAAATGTTTTATAAGATTGTTTTTGTTTGATACGTTTGATATTTTAACATAACATTAAGCTTAGCCATTAAAGCTCAAAACAATTGGCAGTGAATAGCCAAACCTCTCCACTCAAAATACAACAACAACAAACCCAGTGTATTCCCACCTAATGGGGTCTGGGGGTAAGATGTACGCAGTCCATACCTCTACCTCTGATGAAGTAGAAAGGCTGTTTCCGATAGACCTTCGGCTCAAGGCACGAGATACCACACAAACACATAGTGCAGCACAGAAGCAGATTACATAACATAAATACGGCACCCATAAGTAATATAAAGCAGAGGAAAGCAGGGGAAAGCACACAGATTCGTAATACAACATGGAACACGGAACACGAAATCATGACAAGAATAAAACCCCCACCAAGTAATTCCCTACACTAGAGATCCGAACTGGCCCTAATCCTCTGCCGTAATTCATGTCCTCCAGACCTTCCTATCTAGGGTCGTGTCTTCGGTGAGCTGTAACTGTTCCATGTCCCGCCTAACCACCTCACCCCAGTACTTCTTCGGCCTACCCCTACCCCGCCTAAAACCATCCAACGCTAGCCTCTCACACCTACGGACCGGGGCATCCATGCCCCTCCTCTTCACGTATCCGAACCATCTCAATCATGCTTCTCGCATCTTGCACTCCACTGAAGTCACACCAACCTTCTCCCGGATAGTCTCATTCCGAACTCTATCCCCTCTAGTCAGTCTACACATTCAGCGCAACATCCGCATTTCTGCCACCTTCATTTTTTGGATGTGGGAGTTCTTAACTGGCCAACACTCCGCTCCATACAACAAGGCCGGACGGACTACCACCCTGTAGAATTTGCCTTTAAGCTTGGGCGGCACCTTCTTATCACATAGCACCCCCGACGCGAGTTTTCACTTCATCCATCCCGCCCCAATACGGTGCGAGACATCCTCGTCAATCTCACCGTTACTCTGGATCACGGACCCAAGATACTTGAACTTGTCCCTCTTACACACCTCCTGAGCTTCTAGCTTCACTACTACCTCATTCTCCCGCCTCACGTCATTAAACTTGCATTCCACATACTCTGTCTTGCTTCTGCTCACCCTGAACCCTTTAGACTCAAGAGTTCGCCTCCACACCTCTAATTTATCATTCACACCCCCTCGAGTCTCATCTATCAGAACTACATCGTTTGCAAAAAGCATACCCCACGGCACCTCCCCTTGAATACGCCGCGTCAACACATCCATCACTAACGCAAACAAAAAGGGACTAAGAGTAGATCCCTGATGCAAACAAAATACACATTTTCAAAATTACTTAATTCACGAAGTAGTATAGAATCATAAGAGGTGATCATCGCGCGCTGGTATTAAACCATCATGCGTGTACATCATCTATATTATCGTACCATCACATATTTATATTACTGTAATATCACGTGTATATCATTATATATCACGCATAATACATTTTGGATATATCTATATCTATAATTTATATCTATATCTATAATATATTAAAAGTGTAAAGACCATTAGAATAGTGATTTGAACTTTTTGCCTTTCATTAAAAACAATTCTTTAGACAAAATTATCATTTACTATTTTTTTATTATGTTTAAAAAATAAAAATCTCATTATTTTTTACAAAATAGTTATATAATAAGATTTTTGTAAACTAGATATATAATAAGAGTCCTAATAAACATTGTCTTATTTTTGGCAAAATGAAAACGTATAAGTTTTCATTATTTTTGGCAATCTAAGAATTATATAAATAGTAGAAATCTAAAGATATTGTTTTTTGGGCAATACAAACACTGGTTTGCAAAAGTAGAAAACTGTCTTTTTTTGTGGAAATTAAAAAAAAATTATTTATATTTTTGGTAAAATATTTTTAATTTGCAGAATGAAAATTGAAGTGAGAGTACTTTTATTATGTTATTATAGGAGTTTTTTTTTTTTTTTTATCTCTTTCACAATTGATAGTATCCTAATACAAATCACATAGGAGTTAAAAATCAAATTCTTTTTTGATTTATAAATATTTGTTTGGTGATTAAATTACCTGAATAAGAGGTACATAGGAATAGTTATTTTCTTTTCTTAATGTTTTTGTTTTTTTAATTCAATTTTTGTGCAACTCACTTTATCATTATGTTGTCAATTGTGTATTTGGATTGGTAATCAATTTCTCACAAATTCAACTCTAAATTGATGATTAGCTTAAATTATTTAACAATGAGAAATGGTTGGCTCTATTTGAGTGATTGTCATTAGTGTATTGTATTGTCTTCTTAGTAATACAATATTTGTTTTAATTGTTATTTATATTTTATTTTATCATATTTGTCATAGATCTGAATCACTAGACTCTTTTAAATTCATTACGAGATTTTTGAGTTAAAACATAGACGTACACGTACTTAATGAATTAATGTCTCCATTCAGATTAAAATCATATAAAATTTAAATTTATCTTAACCTCAATTTCTCTTTTAGCTTGACTTTTAGAAGAATTAATAGTAGTAGTCCTTTGCGTCAAAAAAAGTTGATAAGTTTACAATATTTTTCATAAGGAATTTAGATACTATATTAAGACCTTGAAATTTGAATTTTTGAAAGTATTAATGTTAATATTAGTTTTTATATTTGGGCCTGAATATTGGATAGGAACTTAAAAATTAAAATAATAAGTTCCAAGTTTATTTCTAAGTATTATTACTTAAATTTTATTGTCTTTCATTACGAGATTTTTGAGAGGAAAAAATAGACGTACTTAATGAATTGATGAATAAATCTTTCAAATTAAAAGCAAACCAATGAGATTAAAATCATCATTTTAATTTATTTTAACCTCAATTTCTCTTCTAACTTGATTTTTAAAAGAATTAATAGTAGTTATTCTTTTCGTCAAAAAAGATTATAAGTTACAATATTTTTCTTAAATGATTCAGGTGAGATAATAAAATCTTGAAATTTAAAATTTATAAGATATTTAATTGTTAATATTATTAGTTTTTATATTTGGACCTAAATATTGAATAGGAACTTGAAAGTTAAAATAATAAATTCTCAATTTATTTCGAAGTTTTAAGCAACAAGTCATCTATAGTTTCTTAAAAACTGATGTGTAATTAAACTTTAAAAAATTGAACTATTTTAGGAACTTAAAATTTTTTGTTGGTATTTATTTTGTGACTCAAATATATTAACATTATATACATATACAAAACACGTATACTAAATTAATATTATATATACATATAAATTAGATATGTAAGTGGATGCATATATACGTCTCACAAAACCATTTACTTGCATTCTCAGACAACCTCCGTCACAATTCCATCACTAAAACACCACAACCATCAACTACTTCATAGTGTAAACACATCATTTCAATTGAAAGAAGAGGGAAGGAAAGAAAGAATAAGAGCTAGAAGACGAAAGACAAAACTTAAGAAAAAGTCAAAACTGATCCAGAAAATTGATGTTGAGGTCGATATTTTTAAAAGATCGATCAAAACCCAATCTCAAATTGGAGGTCTGTAAAGTCCTGGCAGGTACTTTTAGAAAAATGGAAAAAATCAATCTTTAAAGTCAATTGCTTTAGTTTCATTTTTTTTTTTTGAAAAATATTTTCATATATAGAACGATTTTTTAAATTACACAATTATAAAATGCATATTCCGAATCCAATCCTCATCTTTACGGGGGACACACATTTATACCACTAGACTATTGGTGCTTGTTGATTTAAGATTATTTCTTTTAAAATTTATACCCTTCAAAAAAAAACAAAAGAAAGATCTTCGGAGATTTCTTTCTTTCTTCTTTTCTGGCAAGAACCAACCTCTAGAGGTCGGTTTGCACTTTTCTTTTTGAAAAAAAAAATTATGCTAAAAAACCACCGAATGTCGATTTTGTTAAAAAAAATTGAATATTTTTTTTTTCAAAAACCAACCTCTAGGAGGTGTCACAAAATTAGTTTGTGACTGTTTAATTAATAGTTATAAGAATTCTATTTAGTCCTTTAAGTTTATAAGTCTGTTTGTTTAGCAATTGCACTTCAGTTCAATTTTTGTTGCAACTAAGTCCCTCTTTTCTTTTAGGAGAGAGGGACACGTGTCTTAACCTTGTTTAGAGAATCTCATTTCCTAAATACCTGTTGTATTGCTTATTTGTCAGTAATTATTCTTTTTCCCTTTTCTATCCTTTCTCTCATCTCTCTCTTAATTCTAGTGACAAGAAATCTCTCTTGTTACAATGGCATCAGAGCCACTGTCGCCGCCTCAGCTTACCGCCCCATCACCGTCATTGAAATTTCAGACCGTACGTGATGACTCCAGAGCTATCCGTAGTCAACTTGAGGTGTTCGTAGATGACACAAGTAAGTGTCTTGAATCATTAGAATTAAACCAAAACCACTTCCAGAAACAACTCAACGAGGTTCGCGAAACGAATAAACGTCTAAAATTCAGCATCTCTAATATAAGCATACCAGGAATGCCATCTTCCCCAGCTCCATCGCCCATCGATACTACCCCAACTGGCACACTACCAGGTGCTCTTTCAAGTCGAACTGCTGTTGAAACTGGTCACGCATCCTATAGTAAGTTCCCTTTAGTTTCTCAGGCAATTGTGACTTCGTCGACTTACCCCGTTGGTCATGGTTTTACCTTTCCTCCAGCTCCCCTATTTTCCAGTCCTTCTATTTCCCAAAATCCCTCATACTCCTCGTCCCCAATCTTGCCGGCCCTTAGTGTGCACAATGACTCTGATGCGAATTCTAGAACTCTTAAACCTATAATCAACTTTCCTGAATTTGATGAAGTCAATCCTAGAAGTTGGTTGAGAAAATGTGAAAAGAAAAATTGAATTGTACCACACACCTAACCAGGAGAAATTGGGATTTGCTTCGATGCATATTGGTGACCAAGCAGAAGTGTGGTTTAATAGTTTCATGGTTCACCACAGGGGAAGAGTGACTTGGTCGAGGTTTTATACTGATATCTGCACGAGGTTTGGCAATCTCAGACCCCAGGACATTGTAGATGAGTTTAATAAACTCATTCAGGTGGGATCAATAGCATAATATCAGAGTAAGTTCGAGGAACTTGTTGGCTATATGATGATCATCAACCCTCCATTGAATGAGGCTCATTATGTAGCAAGCTTTATCAGTGGTTCAAAACCTGAACTCAAACCTTTGGTTAAGTTGGCCAATCCCATCTCTGCAATAAATGTATTTGAAGCTGCGTCCCTGTATAGTCCTTTAGGGCTTTGATTCCATTTGTTTCTCCAAAATCATTCCAAAACTACACAACCAGGCCAACAATACCATAAATTACATACCCAAGGAATTCCCAGCCTCACTCAAACAAACTAGTTTTACCTCCCACAAACAACCAACCCCTAAGAATAACCTATCCACATAAAAACCCTGCAGAGCTCCCCTCAAACCAAATACCTTCCCTCCAAAGCTTGAGGTCTTAAGGGAGTAAGGCTTATGCTACAGGTGCAAAAAAAGGTACTATCTTGGGCATCAATGTAAGCAAAGGACCTTGCATGCTTTGAGAGGTGATGAAATAGAGGTAGAGGGTGAACAACCTGAGGAATTTATGGATGTAGCTGAAACCTTAGATGAACTAGTAGAAGAATAGTCTGAGATATCCTTAAATGCTTTGATGGGATTGAATACTTCTCATGGTAGGATCTCAACTATCAAAATAATTGGTTATGCTTGCAAAGTACACATGACTGTCATGACTGACAGTGGCTCCACACATTCTTTTATGGATCCTCATATTGCAAAGCTACTTAAATTACCACTGCAATCTATGAGTAACCCTATGAGAGTAGTAGTTGCAAATAGGCAGGTCATGACTTGTCACTTTGAAAGTCCTTCATTTTACTGGATTATGCAGAAAGAGCATTTTGATTTCAAACTTAGGTTATTGAAGGTGGGAGGGTGTGACATGATTTTAGGTATGGATTGGATAGACATGGTAACACCTATTATCCTATACACTAGACCTCTCAGTCTAAGCTTCTTGACAAATAGCAGGATGATTACACTTTATGGTGTGACAGATGATATTAAGGTGACATCGATTAATACAGAAGCACTTAAAAGAATGCTGCAATATGGAACTTATGAGGTAATAGCTGAGCTAGCCATGGTCAACGCGGAATATAATCCTAACACTAAAGAAGTTCACCCTGCAATCAGCAAACTATTGACCTCTCATCAAGAAGTATTATAGAGCCACAAGAATTACTACTAAAAAGAGAATGTGATCATGTAGTAAACTTGGTACCTGGAGCACAACCATTCAATCTTAGACCCTATACATCGATATTCCTTTGATCAAAAGAATGTTATAGAGTCAATTGTTCAAGAGATGCTCAAAGATGAAACAGCGGTGCAGAATCAATCCTCTTTTGCTTCACCGGCTTTGTTGGGCAAGAAGAAAGACTCTACTTGGAGATTGTGTGTTGATTACAGGAGGTTAAACAGCTTAACAGTTAAAAATAAATATCCAATCCCAATGATTGATAACTTGTTGAATGAACTATTTAGAGCAACTGCACTCTCAAAAGTTGACTTGAGAGCCGGATATCATCAGGTGAGGATGAAACCTGGAGAAGAATTCAAGACTGCTTTCAGAACTCACCATGGATTATTGGAGTTTAAAGTCATGCCCTTTGGGCTGACTAATGCATCAACAATATTTCAGTCCCTCATGAGCATTGTATTTAAAGACCAAATGAGAAAATTTATACTACTCCCTCCATTTCATTTTATGCGTCGCCATTTGACCGGACACAGAGTTTAAGAAATAAGGAAAAACTTGATAATATTTACCAAATTATCCTTTATAAAAAATGGGCTACTATCTTTTTTTAATTAAGTGAGACCAATAAGGGTAAAAGTGAAAGTGTATCTTTAAATAATTACCAAATAAGGAAAGATGACATTCTTTTTGAGATGAACCAAAAAGGAAATGATGAAACATAAAATGGGACGAAGAGACTAGTATTTTTTGATGATATACTAGTATATAGTAAGACTATGAATGAGCATGTTAAGCACTTGGAGATTGTTCTGAAGTTACTGAAGAAAATCAATTATTTGCAAAACAAAGTAAATGTGAATTTGGCCAATCTCAAGTGGAATATATAGGGCATGTTATATCTGGGAGTGGAGTCTCTACTGATTAGTCAAAGATTAAGGCTATGATAGAATGGTCTATTCTAAGAAACTTGAAGAAATTAAGAGGTTTCCTTGGCCTGACAGACTATTACAGAAAATTTGTCAAAGTATATGTTATTCTAAGCAAACCTTTGACAAACTTGCTCAAAAAGGGTGAATTCAATTAGAGTACTGATGCAACTACATCCTTCAATCAGCTTTAAGGAGCAATTACTAAGGCACTAGTATTGACGTTGCCTGATTTCACCAAAACCTTTGTACTTGAGGTGGATGCAAGTAATTATGTTATTGAAGCTATTTTGAAGCAAGACAAGAGGCCTATATCCTACATTTAGTCCTTAAGTGTGAAACATCAAAGGTTGTCCACATATGAAAAAGAACTTATAGCTCTTCTCCAAGATATAGTTAAATGGAGAGACTACTTACACCCTAATCACTTCATCATCATGAAAGATTAGTTTAGTTTGAAATTTCTGCAGGATCAGAAAATCACCATATCATTACAACACAAAGGTCTCACCAAGATAATGGGATTAAGTTTTGAAATCCATTGCAAGAAAGGGGTAGAAAATGTGGTGGCAGATGCACTATCTAGAAAGGTGGAACAACAATGTATGTTATTTCACATATACAACCTAAATGGATAGAAGAAATTATGGATAGCTATGAAGGAGATTCAAAAGTGCTGCAAGCTATAACAAATTCGAGCACTAATCAGGTAACAAACATAGAAATCACTCTCTACCAGGGAATACTAAGGTACAAAGGAAAGGCTTGGATTGGTGATAAGGGATCTTTAAGGAAACAATTGGTCTCAACCATTCACTCTTCAGGATTAGGGAAAACTACTTAAGATGCATGACTGGGCATAGACCAAAAAGGTGAAACAAGTGGTTAGCTTTATCTAATTCTGGTACAACGATAGTCATCACACAACTTTGAAAATGACTCCCTTCAAGATGTTGTATGGATACAACCCTCCACAACTCATTTTTGAGTTGTTAGCACAGCCTAAGGTGGAAGCTATTGATCAAGTATTGAGAGAAAGACAGATCATGGCTAAGGTGCTGAAGAAAAACCTGGAGAAGGCTCAAAATAGGATGAAAGTTAAATGCAAATAAGAGGAGGACTGAAAGAGAATTCAAGGTGGGAGATTATGTGTTTCTGAAACTACAACCATTCAAACAAACTCCGGTAGCTGTAAGGAAGAGCCTCGAGTTAACATCCAAGTACTATGGACCCTATCAAGTGGTGAAGATGATTTGATCGATTGCTTACAAACTAGAACTACCACCAAATGCCAAAATACATCCAGTGTTCCATATTTCTCAGCTTAAAAGAAAAATTGGTGTTAAGGTAATTCCATCTATTGACCCTCCTATGTGTTCCAAAGCTCAACCTTTAGTACATCCAATAACTATACTAGAAAGGAGGATTGTGAAAAGAGGGAGTCATGTTGTACCTCAGGTTTTAGTTCAATGGGTAAACTTATTACCAGAAGAAGCCATTTAGGAAGATTATCAGTTCATCAAATCTCAATTTTTGAACTTTGTTGATTCATGAAGACGAGTAATTTTTATGGAGGATGGAATGTCACAAAATCAGTTTGTGACCATTTTATTAATAGTTTTAAGAATTCTTTTTTAGTCCTTTAAGTTTATAAGACTGTTTGTTTAGCAATTGCACTTCAGTCCAGTTTTTATTGCAATTAAGTTCTTTATTTCTGTTAGGAGAAAGGACACATGTCTTAGCCTTGTTTAGAGAATCTCATTTCCTAAATACCCGTTGTATTACTCATTTGGAGATTATAAAAAATCAGAAATTATTCTGTTTCCTTTTTCTCTTTTCTCTCTCTTAATTCTAGTAACAAGAAATCTCTCTTGTTACAGAAGGTCATTTTTTTGTTTGTTTTGTGAAGGTAGGTCGTAAGGATCAGTTACTATTTTTAAGTAGTGATGGACATCAAAATAACATCATCTAAACAAGAAAAATCTCCCCTTTGAAATTCAAAAAATTGGTTGAACTGTAGCTATTATTAGCTCACATATGTTATAAAAAATCGTCGGTGAATTAATAGTGTTCTCAGAACTCGATAGTAGTGAGAAATCTGCTTGGGTGATAAAGGCAGGTACATTTAGTTCAATCTGTAGATCTATCTCTGGAGTAAGTTGCTCTATTATAGCTGCTTTAAATGTATTAGTTTTTATATACACATATCAAATCCTATAGCACTAACGATGTCTCAGACATAAATTCAAAAAGAATGTGTAGCTAATAAGGATCTTGTTGAACAAGATTTGATCAAGCATATGGTTCAGTACAAACAAAGAACGAACAAAAGGGTCGAAACTTGCCAATAAAAAAAGAGAAAAACAAATTAAAGCAATGCCAAGAGCTTGTTAATTAGCTATGCGCCGGTATAAGTGCTCTCTCTTTATCATCTCGTATCCGAGGCAACATTTTTTTGTACTTGTGAACCAGGGGAACGCCCAACGGAACAAAATTCATTATCCTTTCAAGGTAAGGTGGCAAAAAAAAAAGGTTGGTTTGTCAAAAGTGATCTTATTCCCTCGTAAACTAAGTTTAGAATCAACAAAAGTTCGTAGAATGAAGTAAGTGTATAACTTAGGTGCAACTCTATTTTGTTCGTAACGATGAAGAGATAGAATAAAGTTCTTTGCGAAGTTTAAAACAAAAGAATAAAGAAAATTTTTCTAGGACTTCCTCGTTTTGAGGCATTATGATTAAGGTGTTGACCTTGATAACAAAGAACGGACCTCGCATTCAGCCAAATCTTTGAAGGAGGAGGAGGAGGAATTCTAAACCTGTCCACTTAGAATTAACTATGTTTAAGAAGATAGAAAAAATTACATAAAGTAGCATACTTAAAGACTATAATTATAATAAATAGCAACACTTTTGTAAAATTACAGTTTATAGCAAGAGTAACATTATTTTATTCATTAACTAGGCAAGTGCATGTTTTACTCTCACCACTTTACATTTTTCTATTTTCACTCCACTATTTCACCTCCCCCAAATATAGTTATATCTTTTACCCTTTTTTTTATCTTATATTTTTATCATTTTATTTATTTATTTATTTTTTATTTTCACTTTATTTAGATTTGAAAATTATTCATTATTTAACTCAACTAATTTGAGTAAAATAAGGGCGGTAAATCTTGTTGTATATGTATTTGTATGGCAATAGTTTATTTAAATACAAAATACAATTTGCTATTTTTTGTAATTATGAAACTGTTGCTATAAAAGTTACAATAAGATTCTATAGTTGTTATTTCTGAAATTTTTCCATTTAAATAAGAGTAATTTATGGAAATTTAATTAGATGGGATAATTATTCCTTATTTAACTCAACTAATTTGAGTAAAATAAGGACAATAAATCTTGTTGTATATGTATTTGTATAACAACAATTTACTTAAATACAAAATACAATTTGCTATTTTTTATAATTATGAAACTGTTGCTATAAAAATTACAATTAAGACTCTATAATTATTATTTCTGAAATTTTCCCAAGATATTCATTAGAGACCATTTCAGAGCCCTCCTCAGATTTCACACTCTAACATGACTGACTAACTAGTGTTTTAAGATATTAAACCTTCTTTTATTATTTATTTATTTATTTTTATTGTAACAATTCCTTTAATTAATCTATTATCATTGATATGAAGTAATTCGAATTGGACTAATTATTTTCCCCTTTGGTTGATTAATTTTGTACACATTTTTTAAAGAATATCCTATAGAAGAAAACAAAATACATAGGTTTAATTAGTTTTTGTAAACACGCATTTATATTGCTAAATTTTGCTTTTACTCTTTGCAATAGCTATGTATCATATAGAATTTTATAAAATGGTGGAGAAAAGATTGCTGCTAATTAACTCCAAAAATGAATAGAGAAAATGTTCACGCCTAGTTGAATAGCTGTTGTTTAATGATAATTGTTTAAATAGAAAAAAAATACATGATAATTATCTACATCGGTGTTGAAGTGTGTTTTAATACACAAACGAATATTTCAAATTAAAAAAAAAAAATACAAGATGATTCAATTATAGAGCGAAAAAAAATAATTAAATGTGTATATAAATCATAGCACTACTCGCCCCTCTGATACTATATTATTTTCCTTCAATGCCATGCCAGCTAAGAAGAGTTATAATGATTGATATCTCGAAAGGGTATGCATAAGATTTATACTTAATTAATGGAATCTTTTTATAATATGTATGTTTTCATTCACCAAACTTTAGTGTGCTGAGTAATCTTTTTTTTTTTTAAAATGTATTTAACTGCGAAAAACCTTCTTTCTTTTGATGAGTATTGCCACGTAAATTAATTTCGAATTACTTTTTAAGAAATATGACATAATAATATAACATACATCAGAGAAGAAAGTATCATTTTTCATATATAGTTAGAACTTTTAAAGTATAAAACGCATGGATCAACATTTATTCCGGATAATTGCTCTTTTAATTCCTCAAATATTGGTAAAATTTACTTCTGATTCTTGCAATATTTTACTAAGGTTGAATTGGTCAGATTTTTAAAATTAATTTATTTTAAAATATTTTTCTTTAAAAATAACTTTTTAATCTTTTTTATAAAATTATTTGTGTTTAACTAATCAATTTAATCAAACTTCAATGTTGCTAATACTTTTGAGGAGAAGCTATTACTGCTTCTAATCATACTTAAAAACACCTTTTTAAAAAAATAAAAAATAAAAAAATTCGACTTTGGAAAAACTTGACCAAAATACCAAAAGTGTATTTTGACCTTGAAAAATCTTTACCAAACCAAACCTACCTTAAAATTAATCTAGAATGTAGTGATCAAAAGGCGAGAAGTGTGAGTGGAATAAAAATATATTAATAAAAGACAAAACTTACAAGCTGTTAATGATTACTTCATGTTGATGCAAAGCCAACATTGGCCTCAAAGATGCACCATCTTCTTCATCACGAACAAAGAACTTGCCCACTGTTGACAGACCGTAGAATCGTATTGGAACCCCATTTTCTTCAATAATGGAGCAACTGAGCAAGGAGTACCTAGCCAAGACATAAAGCATCCTGTCTAGCATGTTAGCTGCATCAGGGTTCTTGCTACTAGGCATTTGAATAACTATCTGTGAAGCAGAAAGTTGTGTGTTAGCTTTGGCTAGGATCTCGAACACCTCCAACTCAACTGTTGAATGAAGCACAAAGGGCAATACTGATGATGACAATAGTTATATTGCATATGCAAAGTTCTCTTCTTTTCTTGAATGGCCACTAATTGGTAATAAATGGCTGTTTGCTGTGGATTCCATGGCTTAATTAATTGAAAAAGAATTAGCTAAGACTTCTTAATTTCCTCTATTTTCCTTTATGTAGAGTGTGTTCTGTCAACCCTCCCAATCATAGTGTATACAATAGGGTTATAGGTAGCACTAGTTGGGGTCAGTGTATGGGCCCAACATGAGGAGGACTTGTACCACATCAACCTGATAGGGACTTTGAACACATCAATACAAGAAGGGCCCAACATGATTTGCAGGGGGAAGTACACGAATACCCGCCTTCCATATTGCCATTTAACTAATATTCACTTCATAAACTTTTTATAGGGAATTTTAGTAGATTGGTTGGTTAGTTATGTGAATTTTTATCTTATTAATGAGAGTTTGATTTTTTATATTGTAATCCTCTCCCTCATTCCGTTTCCCCTATCCTAATTTTTTTTTTTTTTAAAAAAAAACTTCATAAACCTTTTGTAGTTTATCCACCTTCAGCTAGAAGTCAGACATTTGCTTTTGAATTTTATTCTGGCTATCAATTAACTATTTTTTTTGAAAAGTGAATATCTATTTATATATATAATAAAGAAGAATAGTCTAACATGAGGTTATGTCAAATGTCATCATTAGAACTAGTATTTTATAGCAAAAATTATTTTGTAGATTATTAATTGTTTCAAATTGATTTCGTATCTATATTACTTTACTACTATTATAAGTGAGAACATCTCATTTTGATACTTCTCACATGAACAGATTTTATCTATTTTATCCTTAATTAAGTTTTAATGACCTTTCAAGATTTCATCCATTTTAGTAAATTTCAATAGTTATTTGACATTTTAAAATGCTATACAAAAAGTGATGAGTCATAAAGAAGTAATAATCACACTACAAAATATCATCATCAAAGGATGTGGTGCAGTGAATGTGACTGCTCCTCTATTAACCAGAGATCTCGGGTTCGAGCCTTGAGTATGGAAATATTCTTGGTAGGGAGCGCTACCCTTCGAATGGGGCCCTACCCGACGCGAATCCAAATTAGTCGAACTCCAATGCGAGTACTGAACGCCGAATGAGAAGCAAAAAAAAAAGACACTACAAAATATCTATTTATCTAACTAACTTTAAAATTGATTCAAAATTTTGTTGTCTTCTTTAATGTGGGATAATAATAATTTAATAAAAGAAAACACTTATTTTTTTAATCCTCACAAGAAATTTTTGAAGATTTAATAATCTTATAAGATTTCACCCATTTTAAAAATATCTACAAAAGTATTTATTGAGCTCGATTGAATTATTTAATTTAGATACTCTTTTTATTCATAAATCATACAATAGTTTGTAGCATAAAATATTTCTATATTAATCAAATATTGTTTTAATTTGTTAAAAAATGAATTAGCCAATACAAAGTTTAATTGAAAAGAATAATAAAATTAATTAAACATAAGGCAAAAATCAATTTAGATCGTTAAAGAGTTTCATTTTAAAACTTTCAATAAAATAAAAAGGAGAAAAGTTTTAGTGTGTACATTTGTTTGAAAATTAAAAGAACGACTAAAATATACTAGAAGAAAAATGTTATTTTTAACTTATAGAAACTTTTATTCCCTCCATTTGAATTTATTTGTTTAGTTTGACTTAGCACAAAGTTAAGAAAAAATGTGATGAATACTTTTGAATTTTGTGGTCTTAAATTAAAAACATGTAGAAAGGATCAAAATATCTATTAATCTTATTGTCTTAAACATACCACGTGAAAATTTAAAATTAACCCAAAAAGGAAAAGAGATTTTTCTAAAATAAACTACAAGAAAAATAGGATAAAAAAAATGAAACATATATATAATTTAACAATTTAAAATTATCGAGAAATAATCAAACCAAACCATTTACTAATATAATGGTACAAAACATATAAAAAGCAAAAATAGCAAAAAATGAAAAAAAATTACAAATATAAATGTTAATATAGTTTGGGTCTGAGCTTAGCTCGAGCCAAAAGACACTAGTATGTATGTATATATATATATATATATATATATATATATATATATATATATATATACTAATAATACTAATACTAATACTAATACTAATACTAATACTAATACTACTACTACTAATAATAATAATAATAAAGGAGAATAGTTTAGCGTAAGGTTATACCAAGTGTCATCTTTAGAACTAGCATTTCACTATAAAAATTATTTTATAGATTATTAATTATTTCTTATTTATTTCATATTTATATTTATAATAAAGAAGAATAGTCTAGCATTAGGTAATGTCAAGTATCATCTTTGGAACTAGCATTTCACAACAAAAATTATTTTATAGATTATTAATTATTTCATATTTATTTATATTATGGTAAAAAACAATTAAGTCTGCCTCTTATTGGATGAAAGCTATTAAGATTAACTCTTATCGGATGAAAATAACTAAGATTTGTCCTTAAAATAATTTTTTTTAATGCTATATGTTTAAATTCTATATATAATATAAAAAATATCATAAAAATGAGAGAAAATGGTTTGTTACCCCCCAACCTTTAGTCGAAATCTCAACTACACATTCAACCTTTTAATGTAACCTATTACCCCCCTGAACTTATTTTTACCGAATTTATTAACCCCCAGTTGCTGACGTGTCACTGGACGTGACTACACGCGCCCATAGGCGCATCAATTGACTTTTTTTGCTTTAAAATCATTATTTTTTTATTGTCACATCATTATTTTTAATAATTATTATTTTTTCTTGATAAATATTGACTTCTTCTTCAATGGCTTCTTCTTCTCCTTTTCTCCCTTTTCTTCTTCTTTTTCTTCCCCTTCTTCTTCTTCTCCTTCTTCTTCTTCTTCTCCTTCTTCTTCAATGGTGCAGCTTCAATGGTGAAATGTCGATGAATAGTGACGGGGTCGGAAAATTCAAAATTCCATCGATTTTTTTGTTTGATGAATTTCACGTAATTCGATTCAACATTTTGATTCAACACTTTGATTCAACATTCGATTCAGCTTCACGTAATCAATGACATTCGACTTTTTTGATTCAACATTCTCACATAATTCGAGTTCTTGGATGCCATTGAAGAAGAAGAAGAAGAAGAAGAAGAAGAAGAAATGCCATTAATGAGTTCTCACTTGAACTAAGAACTTCGATTCAAAAAATTTAAAAAAATTAAGAACTTGAATTCTTGAACGAGGAGATGAGGAAGATGATAAATTAATCTTGAATGCCATTGATTAGTTCTTGAATGCTATTGAAGAAGAAATTTCATTGAACCCGAATTAACTTGAAAAAATTTAAGAACTTGAGTTCTTGAATGAGGAGATGATAAAGATGATAAATTAATCTTGAATGCCATTGATGAGTTCCTGAATACTATTGATGAAGAAATGCCATTGATGGGTTCTTGGATGCCATTGAAAAAGAAGAAGAAGAAGAATTGAAGAAGAAGAACTGAAAAAGAAGAAATGAAGAAGAAGAATTGAAAAAGAAGAAAGAAAAATAATAACTGCCATTAATAGGTTCTTGGGTGCCATTGAAAAAGAAGAAGAATTGAAGAAGAAGAAATAAAGAAGAAGAATTGAAGAAGAAGAAAGAAAAATAATAATTGGGAAATAATAATGTTAAATTATTATTTTTCTTAGAGTAAGAAAATAAAAAATGAAGTGGCAATGACGTGGCATGACGAGGCAGCGCATGCATCACACCATATTTGTAATGACTGATTGTCAGTTTTAGGGGGTTTAATAATTCCACTTTAAAATAGTTCAGGAAGATAATAATTTCACTTTAAAATAGTTCAGGGGGTAATAGGTCACCTTTAAAGGTTGAGTGTGTAGTTGAGATTTGAGGTAAAGGTTGGGGGGTAACAGACCATTTTCTCTAAAAATGAATATAAATAATTTCAGTACAATTGAGTAATAAAAAAGTATTACAAGAAAATAAAACTATTAATAGAATAGTCAATCTATCTATATCTAGTAACAGAGGAAAAAACTGGCACATATCAGTACCACAAAATTGTATAAAAATTAAAAATAACTCTTTCAACTACCCCTACATAAACTGAAAAAGAAAATGAAAAATAAGAAGAAACTATTATAAATATATTTACATTATAGTGAATGTCTATTAAGAAATAGTGAATGTCTATCAAGATACAGTGAATATCTATCAAGATATATTGAGTATCTATCAAGATACAGTGAGTATCTATCAAGATATTGTAAATGTTTATCAAGATAAGAAATGTCTATCTTCGAGATATATTAGGTGAAATTTTCCTCTATAAATAAAGGGGTTTTATTCATTATAAATCATTCTGAATCTCTTATCCCTCAAGAGAAATAAGAATTACTCTCTCTTCTCCATTCTTCTTCTTCTCTACTTTGTATTTCATAACACGTTTTCCGCACGAGTCTCTAATCACTTAATTAGATTTAGACTACTACAATAGTAGGTCTTTTGAGATTGACGAAGTTGCTAAAGGTAAGTAGAGCTGCTAAAGATAAGTATACCGTCGTCTATCATTATGAGAAGTGATTTGTTAATTAAGATGGATATAACGAAAAAAAAAATAGTTTGTTCTGCCCTACATGTAATGGAACTCAAATTCTTAATATATGTTCGAAGGTATATTTACTTCAAGAATTCCAATAAGTTAAATATGTGCCGAAGAAAAAGAAAAAAAACTTAAAACTTTTAAGTATTAAATATATTTTATAGTATAATAAAAAACTTTATACTCGTGATACAGGACGTATTAATTAAGGATAATACTTTGACTTATTATATTATTTATTGAGGGTAAGATGGTGATTCCAGTCACACCGCTTAAAAGAGTAAGACATTGAGTTATTAGAGTTCCAATGAACCATGATGACAACATATTAGGTTCAAGTCCCATCGATTTATAGTCTAAGACGTCTATATATGGATAAGACTTTGAGTTTAAATTTCAATGCACCATATTGATGATATAATGATGGCTATGAAAAAATAATATATTTTTGGTGAAAAGTCATGAGGCATGTTCCATTGAACGTGCTCCATTCTCTGAAGTGAATGTGGTAGTAGTACATAATATAGCTGAAAGAAGACAAGTGAGTGACTGTACGACTATATGCTGATAATAATCATCAAAAGTGATAATATTACACACATTTGTTGTGATTATAAGATAGAGAAAAATTCTCTGCATTATATGTATACCTCAGTTTGCTCCTGAAGTAACAATATCTTAAAGAGATTATAGGTTATCATAATTTGATACGCTTAAGGCACGATTATATTTCATTCTTGGGTTATGAGAATTTCGATTATTATAAATATAGATCTATACTATGGGGTGAATATGACTATATATAGATTCGAACGTGTTCTTCATTGTGAAGATATTACACTCCACCTCCAAAAGAGGTAGACTAATTGAAAGATTAAATATCTCCAAGTTGCTATGGTAAAAAATACGAATGTGAACAGTTACCCAAGCATGCTGAGATCACATGCCATAATAAACTAAGAGTTTATTATTTATTGATACAAAATTTGTGTCACAGTAAACAAGAAGTTTGCTAAATTAAAAAGCATATGTCATGGTAAATTTGGAGTATAGCAATAAGTTCATAAGTTGACATGAATGATTATGACGTCCTGAAAATGTGCATATTGAGTATTGAACATGTAAATAAGAATTAGAAGATTCTTCAAAAATTATTTATGTTTTTTATACTCATGATGAGTTGGTTGGACTAACTAATATTATGATAGAATTCCTTAAAATCTGAAAGGTATATAAGATGAATATGAGCCCGTTCACCTGTCATGTGATCTATTAAGATGCATCGATATAAGATGATCATTTGTATGTTTATTGTCAACCTTTAGTTTGATATTCGTAAAGTTACTTGCTTAATAAAATTGAGATAAGAGCATAATTTTCAGATTGTGTAATCAAGATAGTTCGTTTTGACAATGTTGGTGTGGCGTTGGATGCCTCCGATGAATAACTGACCATTACTAATGAGAACAAAACTTCATGTGTTGGTCTAAAATATGATATCTTGCATACAATAGCACTTGTATGCATTACCAATAGATTATGATTATTTCTTCCCTCTTAATTGGTTCAAGGTCATGAATCAAATATTTCGTCTAAAAATTTTTGATGTGCGGTATACGATTAATGAATATACCATGATGCACAAAGATGATTCTCTAAAGTAAATTGTGGTGTACGTTAGTTTTCTAACATGAAGGGTAAATAATAAACAACTAAGAAATATATTGTGAATTATCATCAATATGATCATTATTCAAAAGATAATTTAAGTTCAAATGCTAGAAGCATTTGTTGACCCAATATTAATCTCATATTTAGCTGTAAATGCTCCAAATTGAGAGCTCCTGCAGGACAAAATCTGCTGCATGTATGAAGCATGTTAGATCAATCAGTTCTGAATGCAATAATTCTTCAAAAGGATAAGGAGCAAATAATCATAGTAAGAAGACAATGTATTCTTGATGAGACTACAACATAACACTTTATGAAACCTTATGAGAGGTCCAGATACTTGAAAATAATAGAGCGATGAGATCTCAAATTATTATGCCACATTAATAATCGATAGAAAATGAGAAACCATCGATGATATCATTGATATAATATTGACCTAATATTGTAAATAATTATGAGGATTTGAATTTTATGCTTGTTTAAGTATGCTGGAGTAGAAACATCTACCAAGTAACATGAATTGATGCATCTTGACAAACATAAAACTTGTTTGATTTGCTATTCAGATACTTGAAGACGTTACACATGAAATGTTAAATATTGTAACTTGACAAAATTAATGTGAAAATTTCTTTAAGGATTCAAAATGTACGAAACATATAAAAGTTTCTAGGAAACTTATTTATAATTCCTATGTTGCATAAGTTTATACCTTAAAAATTATTGAAACTCTTGGAGAGTTTCAAAAGTAATAGATTATTTGCTGAAATGAAAATTATACTGAATTCCATTGGTTATAAAGTACCATAACTTATTGCAATTGGTGCACTAATGTATCTTCCAAATACTATAAGACCTGATATAGTATTTTCAGTTAATTTGTTAGCAAGGTATAGTTCTGCTCATACTAGGAGACATTGAAATGAGATCAAACACATATTATGATACCTAAAGTGACTACCAAGATGGACTTATTTTATTCTAAAGATTGTAGTCCCAATCTTATTGGTCATGCTGATGTTGGGTACTTATCTAGCCCGCAAAAAACTCAATATCAAATAGGATATGTGTTCATATATGGTGGTACTTCCATATCTTGGAGATCTATAACGCAGTCTATCATAGCAACTTTATCGAACCATGTTGAGATGATAGCTATTCATAAAGCAAGCCAGTGTGTTTATGATTGGGGTCAATGATACATCTCAGTCGAGAAAAATGTGGTTTGAAATGTGACAAAGTACCCACAATTTTATATGAAGATAATGCGGCATGCATAGCACAACTTAAGGGAGAATTTATAAAAGGGGATAGAACGAAGCACATTTCGCCAAAGATTTTTCACGTACATGATGGTGATATCAATGTTCAATTATTTTGTTTGAGTTGTCAGATGAGTAATTTATTCACAAAGTCTATAATTACAACTTCCGATAAGATGATGCACAAGATTGAAATGTGATATTTCAAGATTCGGAATTAATGTTCTCATCAGAGTAAGCAAATAAGCGTTGTACTCTTTTTTCTTTTCAAGGTTTTGTCCCACTGGATTTTCCTTTTATGATTTGTAATGAGACAACCAAAATGCATATTATTAGAGATGTGTACTCTTTTTCCTTCACTAGATTTTATTTCCACCAGATTTTTTCTAGTAAGATTTTAACAAGGCATATTATCTATCAATGAGACATTCAAGGGAGAGTGTTATAAATATATTTACATTATAATTAATGTCTATCAAGATATAGTGAATTTCTATCAAGATACAATGAATATCTATCAAGATATAGTGAGTATCTATCAAGATATTATAAATGTTTATCAAGATAGGAAATGTCTATCTTTTGGTGATATATTAAGTGAAATTTTTTCCTATAAATAGACAAATTTTATTCATTGTAAATCATCCTCAATATCTCATCCCTCAAGAGAAATAAGAATTACTGTCTCTTCTCTCCATTCTTCTTCTTCTCTACTTTATATTTCATAATAGGAACAAAAAAAATTCCTAACATGCACGATTAATAATTTTCTTAAAATTTATAAACTAAATACAATCTTAAAAAATAATGAAAATTATAAATAAGTCTAAAAAACTATATTTTTTTTTGAAATATGTAAAAACATTCATATTTTTAAAAAATTAAAAATAAAACAAGAAAATAATATTAAAATACATTAAAATTTAAAATTATGTTGATAGATTTTAGGTTTATCATTACCCCAAGTAAATCAAATTTAAAATTTGAATTTTAAACTAACCCAGTATTTCTCTTGATATATATATATATATATATATATATATATATATATATAT
>NC_061116.1:168053248-168224977 GCF_002878395.1 Capsicum annuum
ATTTATTTTCAATTTGATTTTTTCTTTTGTTGAAATCCGATAAAATTAAAGAAGCATGTAATGTTGATGGAAGTACACCAAAATGCAATGAAGTTTGTTCCATTAAAATTCAAACATGAGCAATGTATTTTCTTGTACAAATCTTTGGATTTTGATAACGACGACTTTCATCTTTGACAACTTCTGTTGATTTCTTCTCAATTTTTTTTTAAACTTTGGTGAATTAAAGAAGCATGAGGTGTTAATGGCAAAAGAAGTTCCCCAAAAATCAATGAAAATTGTGCTTGAAAAATTTCACTATGGGTCTAGCAATGTGATCGTCTCAATAAATCTTTTAGGTTTCATGTTACCCCTTAAAATAAATTATAGGTGTAAAAGTTTCTCTTCCAACATACTCCAACTGTGTTATTTATCTATCTAAATTTTACTTATTTAACTTAATTGTATCTATTTGAATTTATAGTAAATATGATAATTTAAAGTTGTTATTTGAAAAATTGTTTATATATATGTCACGATCCGAGGCTATCCTAGTCGTAACACGGTGCTAGGAATTACAAGTGACCCCAAGCTAACCCATGAACTAGCATACTGCTTGAGCAACTGGATTTATATTGTATAGAAACTAAATTTGTTGAGCTGAAACATGATCATAAGAAAATTTGAATAAGTTTAACACCGATAAAGTTTACATCATGATAAAAACTGAAGAAAGAGACTTGAATTACATGAATGACTCTGGCTAACCTTATATGAAGCCTTTACTATACTGACCAGAGATAGCTGGGATACACCTCCAACTACCACTAATCAATACATATGAATAGTCAAAATAAAGTACATGAACTACAACTGACTGGCCTCCCCGAAATAGGAGAACTCATCACCTGCTGGCTAGAAGCTGCAAATTGTATGATTATGATGTGTGGGCTACAACTAGTACCTACATTATGAGATAATGTAGCACATAGACATATATGTAGATCAGTACTTTGGAGTGTACTAAGTGGGGGTGAATTGTAACACCCTATATTTTTGAGCTAAAAATTAAACCGTGGTTCCTATGTGTGTAAACTATAACCCCATTATTTATATTTTAATACATATATCATTATCATTATCATAGTGTAAAGTTCTATGAGGTGAAAAATGTTCATAGGAATCACTTAGAGCAAGGTTTAACTAAGAGCTTTTGATTCTGCCAAATTTTGGTGTTCGATTCTACATGGGTCAGCTTTGAACATGTATAACTTCTTACATATATGGAATTTTTCATCTTAAGACTCACCAAGTTGTAGATAAATGAATTAGTTTTCCAATAATTCTAATTTTTCCTTAATTCGATACCCGAGCAAAAAGTTATGGCCATCCAAAGGGTCGTGATCGCCTGACAAATCGCAAAGGGCCACTGGAAATGGTGTGCGATTAGCCATGCGATGCCTATTTAAGGGTTGGGCGATTGGCCATGCGACGCCCACCTTAGCTTAGGCAATCTGCTGGGCATCGTCTGGGTCATTGCATAGTGCCAAAAGCGCTTCGTTTTAACTTAAATCAAGGGCGTGGAAGTCTTTTCACACCCCTAAATCGTCCCTAATCACTCCAAAATGAATTAAGGGACTTTTAAACACATTAAATCCACTCTCTTAAACCTAAATAATTAGTATACGACTTTAAAATCCTTTCAGATATATCTTAGAAAGATGTAGTCAAATGTAATCTTTTAGCTTAAGTTTATTATTTATGTGTGTTATTATATCTCGGGCTCTAGAATAAAGTGGTTGCAGTTCAGTTTAGAGTTTATTAAAGGGGTATACAGACTTAGAATGATGTTTTAATACTAAGGGGGAGATGATAGAATAAGTAACTAAGTCAGGCTCTCAGATTATAGTAGTGATGCAGTATATTGTAGAACATCAGTACGGGAGGAAGGTTCCCGACCCATTCTTATCTCAGTGGAAAGTTTTGTACTTCAATCATCACGATATCTACTAATGCCCTATATGTCAGCTCCATGATCATAGCTCATATTCATGCACTTTTCACAGAATTATGTACACTTCTAGTTCCTAGTATAAGGAGTTCCAGTTCACTCAGCAGTACAAATCATATTCCATGAAATTATGAACTCCAAACTCAGGTCATGCATCTCATGACTCATGTACTCATGATTTATAGAATGTTTAGTTCCAAGTACTTATGGTACACTCTTAATGACCAGCGAAATTCATATTATATAATGTATATCCCTAGTTTAGCTCTCTTCGAAGAATTTATGATTTTGATACTCTATTCCTCAGGCCTCAGTTAAGTGTCCAAGTTATTCATAGTATTCTTTTATGTTTTAGGTCCTCATGTTCTAACCTTTCAATGACCTCTCCTTATGTAATGATAGCGGTGATGAGTAATTATTTAGATGGAAGAGAGTAAATATTCCTTGTTAAATAAAATATTATAGCATGCTTATTGTATCTAAGGCTATAGGGTTGAAGGAAGATTAAGGTTAAGATTTTTGTATATTTCATGGTTAGTTGAGAATTCCATGTGTGTCTTCTTAAGAATAGTGCAAGAAAGTTGTTATTAATAAGGGTTTAGAGAATATGAGAAAGATGCTTTTGTGGTGTTTTCCTAGAAGTTCATGTGTGGTTATGAAGATAGGCTTGAATGTCATGTTGGTGTATAAGTGTGCGTCAGTGAATTCCTAGTAAGAGGTTGAATTTAGTTGTTGAAGTGGTAGGAAGAATTATTCTTGAGATGAGAAGTGGTGAAAATGCATAGGGTATTGAATTCATGGTCCAGACTAGTATCACAGTGTTGTGTGTGCACTTTGTAAATTCAAGTAGGCTTGATCATCGTGAGAGAATTCAGTTCATCTCAGACTTCAGTAGAAAAAGTTATCAATGCTCGTGTGAATATTTTAAGTAGCCTCAAGTGAAATGCAGTTTTGACGTGGAATGTATAGTTGAGTATAAGCTTTCAGTATGATTCAGTCCGTATAGCCAGCAATCCAGTCTAGCAGTCAGACAAACATATTCCTATGGTTTTCCATGTTTCTTATTCATGAGGTAATTCATTCACATGAAAGTTGTAAATTTAGTTCAGTTCATACATTATGTTTCAGATTCAAATATTCAGTCATGATTCAGTTCGTAAGTGTCCAGTGCATCATCTCAGTCTTTCCTTAGTATTTTAGCCAAATTAGTATTATTTAGGGGATGAATGATCTCAAAAGGGAGATGTTGTAATGCCCTGAGCTTTTATGTCCTAGACCTCTCAACTTTTCTTTATGAAACCAGATCCAGCCTGAGGTAATGGTTACTCATAAGTTGACTCTCTCATTTCTATGTCAGACTTACAATCATTCTTGTGTCATTGCATGTATTCACAAAATCAGTGCAGTTCATGTATCATGCTTAGGATCAGTTATACAATCATGTTCCAAGTCATGCATGTTTAGTATATGGTCGCATTTACCTTAGTATTCTCAGTCTAATCAGTCTCATTCGAGGAAGAATGATTCCAAGGGGGAGATAATGTAATACCCCACATTTTTGAGCTAGAAATTGAACCGTCGTTCCTACGCGTGTAAACTATAACCCCATGATTTAACTTTGAATATATATGTCATGAACATTATCCTAGTATGTAAAGTGCTATGAGGTGAAAAATGTTCATAGGAATCACTTAGAGCAAGATTGAACTAAGAGCTTTTGATTCGGCTAAATTTTGATGTTTGACTCTACAAGGATTAGCTTTGAACGTGTATAATTCTTACATTTGTTGAATTTTTCAGCTTAGGGCCCATCAAGTTGTAGATAATTGAATTATATTTCCAACATTACCAGTTTTGTCTTAATTCGATATCCGAGCAAAAAGTTATGACCATGCAAAGGGTCGTGCGTTGCCTGACAAATTGCAGAGGGCCACTGGAAAGGATATATGATTGGCCATGCGGCGCCCACTTAAGGGCTGGGTGATTGGCCATGTGATGCCCACTTAAGGTTTGGTATATTGTCCATGAAACGCCCACCTTGGCTAGTCGATCTGTTGGCCGCCTGGCTCATTGCACAATGCTAAAAATGCTCCATTTTGACTTAAATCAAGGGCGTGGAAGTCTTTTCACACCTCTAAACCATCCCTAATCACTCCAAAACAAATTAAGGGAGTTTTAAACACATTAACTCCACTCTCTTAACCCTAAACAATCAGTATACGACTTCAAACCCCTCCTTCCCAAGAACAAGATTTAAGCCCTTTCTCAAGAAACCATGGAATTCAAGCTTCAAATTCAAGAAATCCTCAAGGAATCTTCAAGAATTCGTCTATTGAGGTATATAGGAGTTCAAACATGGGTCCCTTTTTACCCATGGAGCCTAAAAACCTTTCTTTGATTAAGAATATGATTTTTTCCCAGTATTATGAAGTTGTATATGTTCAAGATGAGTTTAAATCATGTTTCTCCTTAGTAACTTGACTCAATTCATGTCCTAGTATGATCCCATGAAAAGATTGGTCATCTTATATCTCAAGTTTCTATTTCTCATCTTGTGTTCAATTGAATTTCATGCCATAATATCAAATTGTGAATTTAGCCATGTAATCATGTTGTTTTTGCATGTTTTAAATCATTCCCATGTTCAAGTTCGTAATTCTCACATATTTGGTGGAATGTTCGTGTTTTGGGTCATTGAACCATGATTCCCATACTACAGTTTTAAGTGTTGATATCATGCTTTGTGGTCATTCAGTGCTGACGGGTTATCAACACCCGATGCCTATGTATTTTTACATATTTCCATTTTCAAGTAACAAATCAGTCAGAACATGGTTTTATTATCATATTCAGAGCACCATGATCATGTTGAGCACTATCAATTTTTATGCTTATAATTATTTCCGAATCTGTATGTACTATTATTTTCAAAATACCATGACTTGAGCTTATCAGTAAATAGTGCATGCACCAGTTAGTACTCCAGTGTTATTCAATTGGGAGTAGGATTTATCAACGAGTGAACACAGGGATGAGGGCATTCCTGCCAGTATAGGGTGTGACCCTTAGTAGCAATCCTTGAGTTACAGAACTGTGTAGCCTGTGTAAGTTTGAGATATCTTCCTGCCATTTTAGTTTTGACTCATATCTCATGAGTTCACCTACCAATATAGGGTGACTCCTTAGTCCTTTGGGACATCAGTTAGTGATCACTATAGTTCTGATTCTATTTCGATGGCAAGGATAGAACAAACCTTCTTAACATGGGTTAGGTGTTGGACTCCATGTTAGCTTACATGATTTATATCAGTTAGATTATAGCTCCCACAGTCTCAGTACAGTATTCAATGTATTCTCAGTTCAGGTTTGCTTGACCAAGTGTACAAATTTTCAGTTATTCAGTTATACAGTTTTTAATCTTTTAGATTATAGATTTATCTAAGTACAAATTTATGGTTGGTCTTGCATTCTCAGATATTAAAATTTTCATGTATTCATGCCCAGTTATTTCATGTTGTTCAGTTAGTCCTAATTTCATATGCACAGTACTCCACCATTTTAGTCCAGTCATTCAGACTAAGTACAGTCAATTTTACATGATCAATATTCAACGATCAGTCAGTTAAATCAGATCAACTTAATATATGTTATGTTTGGTTTTGTATGTTTATGCATCCGTGTATAGTATAGTTGTATATTCAGATCCTTGAGTTGTGTCAGTTTCTATCACGTAGTTTCAGACTCAGTTTTGTAATGCCCCGAGAGTACACCCAGGGTACAACATGGTGCTTACAGTCCCGAGAGACCACAAGCTAACCCATGCTGGATAATTTAATAACATATGCGGAAGAACAACTGATAAGCCATAAGGTTTTGAATAATAAAGCATTTCTGAATCATGAATCTGGAAGCAACTTTCTGAAATTGATAAAATAGTAACAAAACTGACTGACTGTCTATACTAGTCTGAAAAGCCTCTAAACAGACTGAATAAGAGTTGATAGGACAGGCCCTAACTAACTCCATTTTACTACTGAACTGAAAGCATGAAAATAAATATAGTCTATCCTCGAAATATAAGGACTCACCACTGCTACGGGTGATAATATGGAAGGTCTAAGTGCGATCCAAGGATTAAGCGTCCGAACCTATGATATGATACATCATAGCGCAAGAAAAGAGTCTGCGATCAATACATTGAATGTATTGGTATGCTAAATGAGGTAGGCTGATATGCATGGTTTCATGTGCACGAATAATAACTGACTGAATAAATGACATAAAATACTGAATAGAACACATAAAATCTGTAAATATTGAAGATGCGTGAGATATTTAAATACTGAGAATGCGTGACCAATCATAAACATATTCTGAATATAATCTATAAACTAAAATATTGAAATCTGCTAACTGAATTTGATATCTGTATGCTATGGTTAAGAAAAACTAAAACTAAATTACTGAGCTGATTACTGGACTGAGACTGTGGGAGCTATCATCTAACCGACATGCCCCAATGAGCAATTTAGGGTCCAACCTATGACCCCAGTTGGAAGGGTGTCAGTACCATTCCATGGGTACTAACACTGGCTGTGTGGATCCAGTAATGTACTGTCCTGAAGGACTAAGGGTGTCAAGCCTACACTGACGGGTGACCCCTGGGAGATATTCAAGCCTGAACTGACAGGTGACTCCTCATATCCTACACTGGCTACTTAGTTCTGGAGTACAGAGACTACTACTAATGACTCTATCTATCCGATGGGGAAGCCGCCATCCCTGCACTAGCTCGGTGCTAAATTCTACTCCCAACTGAACTGACACGAAACACTGAACTATTCTAAGTTTAACTGATTATGATGACTGACTGAACTGATAATGCTCATAACATATTCTAAGGATACCGAGACTAAGTAAACAACTAAATTTTTGGGTATTCATAACCCCTAGGATTCGATAGCAATATTAGTAAAATAGTACTAAACTTGGAGGACATAATATGAAAGCATTTATTCAAAATTCATTCTTGTAGTCATTTCTTCCAACACTTGATATGGATAGTGTAAGGTAAGCATGAGAATAGTTTAAAGCTTGTTCTAATAGCATGATTTCAACATCAACATCACTAATTATGAATCAAATCAACAAATAATGTCATTAAAACATGTAGAGTTGAATAACAATGACAATTTCACGGAAATATGGTGTAGAATTACAATTCACAAGAATTCATGGTTAAAATCATAGTTAAAAATCATGAAAACTTGTACAGATCCCAACTTTAAATTAAGAATTGGATATTTGGATTCCATGGGTGAAGGAACCCATAGATGAACACTTAACATACCTGGGTTAGTAAATTCGTGAGAGTTCTAGGGGTTTTTCTTGAGATTTGATCTTGAATCTTGAAGGCTACGATTTTGTTCTTGAAAGAGGGCTATTTTAATTTGAGTAATTTGTGAAATAATGAGCAAATAATGCTCTGTTGGGACTTAAATCTCGTGTTTGGATGGATTTGTGGCTATGGGAAAAGACCAAACAATCCCTAGAAGTTAAATTGCAAAAACTAAAAATCCTAATTTTGACACCCGATGGGACGCGATGCAATTGCGTCGGGCCACTAGGAAGCTGAAACCCAGTGGGACGCGGTGCAATACGGTGCCATCGTGTTGCGCTTCTACAAACAGACAACTGTGAACTGGAACCATGGCACGACGCGGCACCATCGCGGTGCCCTACTGAAAAATGGACAATTGCAAAATGGCCCCTTAGCGCGATGCAGTGCCAATCACGGCGACACACTGGAAAATGATGAGCGTGAAATTGGCCATCACCGCGATGCGGCCTTATCGCGTTGGGCTAATTTCTTGCACTAAAAGTGCCATAACTTCTTACCCGAGTATCAGATTTAGATTAATTGGTATCGTTGGAAAGATAATTCAATTTCCTATAATTTGGTAAGTTTTGATCTAGAAAATTATGAGTAGAGCAAAAGATGTGCTCATTTGAAGTTGACTAAAGCAACATTCCTATCGAAAATTCAATCGATAAGGAATATTTCAATTCGCCTAACAGCTGAGAGTTATTTGAGACCTTAATATGCATCAAACTAACTCATAAAACTACCAAAGAACTGTGATGTACTATGCATGAGCTTGAAACATGACTCTAACATTGGTTTGGATTTTTGGGGTATTATAGTATTCATACAATATCCATGTTTTACTGTTTCCCAGCTTCAGTTCTACTTATTCCACAAAGTACAATTTTAAGAAACTAAGTGTAGTGATTCACCAGTTTATCAGATTATGTTTTTCACTCATGATTTAAGATACTTTAGATTTTAGTTGATTTCAGTCTCTTGGTGAGTCTACTTACACTTAGCATGCATGTTTTAAGATTAGGTACCTACTCAGTTTTACTTATTGCATTCACCCCCTCTTACTCAGTATATTCCAGAAGTGCTGATCCACATATATATCTGTGTGGGTACATTGTTTCATAATGTAGGTACCAATTGTAGCTCATACATCATAATCAGACAGTTGTAGTTTCCATCTAGCAGGTAATGAGTTCTCTTATTTCGGGGACTCCAGTCAGATGTTGTTCATGCACATTATTTTTATTATTCATATGTATTGATTAATTGTGGTTGGAGGCATGTCCTAGCTATCTATAGTTAGTATATTAGAGGCTTCATAGATGTCACTCAGCATCTACTTTACTCTAGAGCCCGAGATATAACAATACAAATTAATAATAAACTTACCCTAAAATACTATACCTAACAGTATGAAACCCATTGCTAATACTTCCTTCTGAGATACAACACTTAACATTCTATAGCACCACTAGTCATCATATAATAACTTAAACACTAACTTAGAATCTTCATGTGTACCACCATACACTAAGTTTACACTATTTAGAATTTCAACTCTCCTTTCTATTAGTTCAATCCTCCAAGATTCAAACTTAGATTCTAACCCTTAACATGGATATCCCCAAACTTTTAACAAACTATGCTAAATTCCTTCATAGCCTACTAATATCACATCTCTAAACTTATACTTTTCCCTAAACCATGAGAATTACTATTACACCAACATACTCAACATCATCAACCTATAACCCATAACTTAGCTGGCAAGAACATCATATACTACATATCTAGCGTCATTCGAACTTAGCAACTCAAGGGTACTACCAAATCACACACATTAAAACTTAGAAATAATACAACCCTATATCACCTTGGGCACACCTCTAATTCATACCCACACTGTCATACTCAATTCCGAATTAATAAACTTAACTTCTTGCATATACCATTTCAAGCCTACTGGTCCACCTTCATGCAACTAGCCCCATGGATACATAATCTACTAAATTCAGATAACACTATCCCCATTTTACTACCGTTAAAACTTCTGGGTTCATGCTTCTAACTCTAGATCATATGTTGTCATAGGATTCTGAGGGCACAAATGACTTTAGCTCAATGCTCAATTTTCATAAACATGATAAAATCTTTCATACTTTGGAACATAAAGGCACTGGTGGGATAAATTTGAGCCTATGTGTAATCCCATAACTGTGTGCGGGGACTTTCTGAGAAAGCTCTATCTGTAGGAATTTGAGCTTGACTATTTCTGTTACCTCAAAAGTAAGGCAGAATTGGTATGAAAAAAGCAAGATGAAAATATGTATAAGTTTCTTATAGAACACTTCTACTACACGATCTGAGACATGAAAGAAGGAAAATATTTCTTAAATATCCTGTAGCCTCTCGAAAAAAGTACTGACATTTTCTTACCATTTCGCAAGACTCTACTAGACATGAATTCATAAACACCCTAGGACACTTGAACTCCGTGCTCTGATACAAAATTTTGTAATATCCTAAAACTACCCCTAATCGTAACACAATGCTAGGAACCACAAGTGATCCCAAGCTAACCCATGAACTGGCATACTACTTAAGCAACTGATTTTAAATTGTACAAAAACTAAATTTGCTGAGTGAAAACATGATCATAAGAAAATCTGAATAAGTATAATACCGATAAAGTTTACATCATGATAAAAACTGAAGAAAGAGAATTAAATTACATAAATGTCTCTGACCGACCATCTATGAAGTCTCTACTTTACTAATTGTAGATAGCTGGGACATGTCTCTAACTACCACTAATCAATACATGTGAATAATTAAAATAAATACATGAACTATAACTGACTAGAGTCTCCAAATAGGAGAACTCATCACCTACTGGCTGGAAGCTGCAAACTGTCTGATTATGATGTGTGGGCTACAACTAGTACCTACATTATGAGACAATGTAGCACTTATACATATATGTTGATCAGTACTTTGGAATGTACTGAGTAAGTGGGGGTGAATGCAACAAGTAAAACTGATCAAGTACATAATCTTAAAGCATGCATGCTAAGTGCAAGTAGACTCACCAAGAGACTGAAATCAACTAAATGCTAAAGTATCTTAAAACATGAGTAATAAACATAATCTGATAAGCTTGTGAATCACTACACTTAGTTTCTTAAAATCTTTACTTTTTAAGAACAAGTAGAACTGAAGTTGGGAAGTGTTAAAAATATGAATACTGTGTGCAGATCTCGTGAAGATGAACATGCTGTAAAATTAAACTGAGGACCATGTATGGATACTGAGCATAAAAACATAAACATGTAAAACTGAGAATGCATGAACAAGTAAAGAATGTACTAAAATAATCTGAATAACTGATATTTGAATATCATAAAATCTGATTACTTGGTCAAGAAAACCTGAACGTGTATAGATTGAGTACTGACTGAAACTGTGGGAGGTATCATGTAACCGATATGGACCAATCTAAGCTAATCGGGGTCCAACCTATAACCCCAGTTGGAAGGGTGTCAGTCTTGTGCCACAGTACATATACTAGCTATATGGATGCACTAAACTGGTGTCCTAAAGGACCAGGGTATCAATCCTAAACTGATGAATGGCCCCTGAAAGGAAGTAAAGTCTAAACTGATGTGTAACCCCTCATATCCTATGATGGTTACATAGTTTTGGAACTTTCGGATTGCTACTAACAACTCTACCTAAACTGATGGGGGAGCCGCCAACCCTACATTTACTCGATGCTAAATCCTACTCCCAACTGAACTGACATTGGTATTGAACTGGACTAAGCTTAACTGAACATTATTATGATAGTGCTCATCATTATTATATCAACCGAGTAAATTAATAATATCCATGGTTTAACTGAATCATTACTTAAAAATTTGAAATCATGTAAAACACATAGGTATCGGGTGTTCATAACCTGCCAACATTGAATGATCATAAAATACGATAGAAAAGCCTTAAAACTATAGTATGGGATCATGGTTCAAAGACCCAAAACTAAGACATTTCATCAAACATGTGAGAATTATGAACTTAAACATGGAAATGTGTAAAGTATGAGGAAAATAACATTATTACTTGACTAAATTCATAATTTGGGGATTTAACATGAAATTCACTTGAATATGACATGGGAAACTGAAATTTAAAGCATGAAGCAACCTAACTTTTCATGAGATCTTACATGGATATGAATTGAGTTTAAATTACCTAGGAATACTTGAATTTAACTCATCTTGAACTTATAAAATTCCATAGTACATGAAAAACTCTATAATTGAATTAAAAGGAAAGTTTTTGGGCTTAATGGGTGAAAGGGACCCATTGATGAATATCCACATACCATAATTGAATGGATTCTTGAAGAAATATTGAAATTAAAACTTGAATCCCTGTGTTCTTGAGAGAAGAATCTTGGATTATTGTTCCTGGAAAGGAAAGGGTTCTTACGTGAGTTGTTTTGAGGATGATAGGCAAATAATGACCTTTTTGGTGTCATAAATCGTGGTTTGAATGATTGGGGTTGAGGGGAAAGGACCAAATTACCCCTTGGCCCTTAGGAAGATGAAACAGTGAAGGAATAACCTACACATCGCTTCACTTATTCCTAGGGAGAGATCAACACCTTGTGGACCTTATTATGGGGAGAGACAGGCGCGCCATGGCCATATCGTATACCCTTACTGTTTCTCATGAAAATGGGCATAATTTTTCGCTCGGGTATCGGATTTAGGTAAAATCGGTATCGTTGGAAAGCTAACTTAATTATATATCATTTGGTAGGTCTTTATATGGAAAATTCCACATATATAAAAAGGTATACACATTCAAAGTCAATCCTTGTAGAATCGAATGCCAAAAATTTGGCTGAATCAAAGGCTCTTAGCTCAACTTTGCTCTAAGTGATTTCTATGAAAATTTTTTGCCTCATACGCACTTTATACACTAGGATAAATATCATGACACATGTATTCAAATATAAATAATAGTATTTGAGCTTATACATGTAGCAATGAAGGTTCAAAGTCTAGCCCGAAAATGTGGGGTGTTATAATATATGATTACTTGGAGGATTTGTCTTCTATGATTGTACAAAAATATGGATGATATGTAATTAATTTTAATATATTATAATCTTACACATGAAAAAACTGACAATATAGTTAGCTTTAAATTCAAATTTTAAAAATCGCAATAGAAAATTTCATTTAAATGAAAATTTTAACTTTTGCAACTTTTCACAAAAGCAAATTTAATCAAATTCTTTTTTTTTTAGAAAATTATGGCTATTTAAATTTAAAGTTGATAACATTAAAACATATTTTGAAAGATAAAATGGTTACTTGAAATTATTAATTGATAGTTGATATTTTGAAAGATAATGTTGTTAGCCCCATATTTACATAATATGTTTAATAACGACAAACTAATGAATAAATATATGTAGAATACACTAAAGTTGTAGTCAAGACAAGGAAGATCTTCCAGGAGCTAAATATGGAGGAGCATCCCACGTGATCCCTACCTACAAGGAATTTAGCGCTAGATTTGGAATCATTAGAAAAAGATCTTTTTGGATCCCAAATTATAAAGAAAATGATTGACAATCAATCGCAATTGAATCTCACAAGGAATTATAGAAGGAATGAAGATCACACCTTCTACATGGACATATCTAATATGGACATGTATGGTTGTGAGTTAATGTTCAAGAAAGGAAAGATAAATCACACATACACACATATTTGATATGGATTATCATATGGTGTAATTACTCAATCAAGGAATCAATTCAAATCCTTGATTGAGAAGAAATCCCTTAGGTTTTATTTATAGAGCAAAGAAGCTGGATCAACTGAAGATTATAAAAGAGAAGACTGAAGACCAAAGACACTACAGAACTTCACAGGAAATTCTTAGAGTGTATCAATCTTAGTCTTCATAAAGCTTTGTAAAAAAGCTTTGTAATCATGAGTTTACAACAGTTACAAAAGAGAAAGGTCGAGTCAAATCACCCATACTAGTTGTGGCTGTGTCACAAGATCTGAATAGCAAAATAAGGTTCAAAAATTATTTACTCCATCTGTACATTAATTCATACGTTGAAAGCTCTAAGGAAACCCTTGAAACCCAAGAAAATTAGAAGTTGGTGTCATACCGGTGTTCTAAACCGGGATAAATTTTTGTGTTATTTTCTTACTTACTTGTTTATCTATTTACACATTTAAGTTTAATCTATTTTATATAGTATACTATCTGTAGGTGATTTGACTGTCAAGACTGATCAGTCGACTCAAGAAAAGTTTTTCAATGCACCCTCTCTTAAATTTCAATTGATATCAGAGCAGGTCTCACCAGACAGTTACTTTACCGGACATGAGCAAAGATCTAATGGCAAACTATTAGATTCCAGGAGCACTTCTTCAAGATGGTCGCTCATCAACCATACCACCATACTTTAATGGACAATACTATTCTCACTAGAAGAATAAATTCAACATTTTTGTTCAGTCAATGACTTCCAAGCTTGGGTTGTCATTATGAAGGACCAAAACCTATTCCAGGAGTTAAGAGAAAGGACAAGGAATCAAACATTGTTGACTTAGGCGACTTCAAAAATTTAGAAGTTACCAAGGAAAACTAGAGGTAATTGAAACTAGTACAAGAGCTATACGCCTACTTTATATGCAGTTAGCGGAGCTGAATTTGATAAGATACCAACCTATGAAGTGGCATAGGAGATGTGGGACAAATTAGAAGTAACCTACAAAGGAACCACTAAATTAAAGAAGTCAAAAATCAATGCACTGGTCAATGATTACGAGCTTCTCAAAATAAAAGAAAATGAAAGTGTGGAATCAATATTTGCACAATTCAACAAAATTGTATATGAACTAAAGTCCTTAGGAATGATCTATCAAAATAGTTTACAAGTCCAAAATCTTGTAAAAAGTCTACCTAAAGTATGGTAAACTAAATCTGCTATTCTAGAAGATAGAGATCTCCAAAACATGATCTACGATGAATTGAGAGGTAAACTCATTGCCTGTGAACAAAATCATATAAACAGGTACAAGACAGAACAAAGAAAGAAAACAATAGCTTTCAATACCATATAACTGGATAATAAGAATCCCTAGATAAAGACAACATCGAGGGAATGGCTTCATAAATTGCGAAGTAAGGCAAATCTTAAGACAAAAGTAGCAGAGACCATAAGGGTACAAGAATTATGAATTCAGAAGAAATAATGCTCGTTGTTATTATTATGGTAAACTTGAACACATTAAAAATAATTATCCAGAGTTTAGTAGAGGATTATCCAAGAAAAATGAAAACTTTGGGACATGGAGAGATGAAGATGATACAGAAACAACCAATATGTGCTTTAGGGCAAAGGGTGAACCAAGTGAGGTAAGACTTTTTAACGGTCATAACTATAACCTTCTTTAAACAAAGCTTGATATGATTACCGAAGAGCTTTAAAAAATTATTGATGAATACAGTAAACTTGCTCAAGAAAAGAAAAATTGGCAAGCTTAGTTAAAACAAAAGCTTGAAGAGGAAAAAAGAAACTGGCAAATTAACTTGAAGCATGCCAAATTGAAACTGACCTACTTCAAGAAGAAATTGATGATGTAAAAAGATAGTTAAACAACATTAGAAAACCACCAAGTCACAATTCTTTAAAATCAAATTCTCGTAAAGCTAAATCAAGCTCCTCATCAAGTTCATTTGAGTATGCTAAAACTTCTCTTTTTTAAAAGACTAGTCTACTACACCTATTGTAAAATAGGAATAAATCACACAACTGCAAACAAAGGTCTAAAGGAGTGTAGGTTTGGTGACTCGTAGGGAACACATCTAACTCTCAAGGATCCAAGACTACTTGGATACCTACACGAAATTAATTTTCTATTTTACAGGAACATATTCGCAAAATCTATAGGAAAATAATATGGGTCATTGATAGTGGATGTTTTAGACATATGACCTAAAAGAAAGAAAACTTCTATTCTCTAAAGAAAATTGACAGAGTATCTATTAGAATTGAGGATAATGCAAAAGGTGACATCATTGGAGTCGGCTCAGTGAAGCTCAGCTCCTTCTATGAACTCATTAAAGTATTTATCATAGATGAACTCAAACATAACCTACTGAGTATTAGTCACCTGTGTGACACAGGGTTTGGAGTATCCTTCCAAGCTGAGAGTGTCTCCATTAATCATGAAAAATAAAAAAAATATTATCAGTGAATCTGTTGACAATATTTACATTCTAAATAATCCTGATTTTTCCATACTGACATGTCTTATTATGCAATGCAATGAAAAATGGTTGTGGCATAAAAGACTTGGACATGTTAGCTTGTATGTCATCTAAAAACTCTCTATACTTGAATTGGTGAAAGGTCTGTCAGAACTAAAATTTGAAAAGAATCACATTTGTGATGCTTGTCAGCTTGGTAAACAGACTCGAATATCTTTCAAACTAAAGAATATTGTCAGTACCACAAAGCCCCTTCAAACATTACACATGGATTTATTTAATGGATAAACAACATAAATCCCAACACTTTACTATCTAATTACTCTCTCTTCCTACTTTTATAATAATTACATAAAATCCCAAATATGATACATTAGTTAACGTCATGATACATTAGTTTATGATACGTTAATAAATCTTTAATTATGGTTAAAAATGGAAAGAAACAATAATTAAGCCTATAGTTAAGCAATTAATGCGCTTAATTAAAGAAATTACTGTTTAAATTACGTAATATACGCCATGTAATAACTTATGATAACAAGTATCATAAGTTTTTCTATTATGTTAAAACTTATGATATATTAACTTATGATATATTGTATTATGATGACAAGTATCTCATTTAATAACATTGAGTTCATGATACACTATAATTCATGATACATTACATTTATTTGTGGTTACTAATACATTATTATATTTAATTTACTTAATACTTTATATGTGTAAAAATTATCTGAAACATTATATTAAAAGCTAAATATTTTATGATACATTACTTTAAATGGAAATACAACAATATTATATCTACTATTGTATTGTTAATTTAAGTTTTCGATACATTACATTATTTTGGTTGAGATACATCATTGTAATTAAGTTTGCATTATACTTGACTTATTTTTTGAAAATATCTGATACATTATATAATTTATATTAAGTTATAAAACAACAATTAACTTATATGATACATTGCTGAAAAGTAAAATATCTTTTGATGCATAATATTCTAACAGATGGACGAGAATTAATTTATAGAAATCGTAATAAAAATAATCAAAACTTTTTCTTAGAAAATACTCGGATACATGCATGAATTTTGGGCAAGATTTGCAGCGCAATAGGAGAAGTAGTAAGGGTGAATTGTGATGTATCTGAAAATAAGCTACTTTTATGAGTTAGAAAGAATTTTTATAATTAGTTTAGTGGGATGAGATTTTAAGTAATAATGAAAAGTTAAGGTGTCTCACCAGACCCATCCTAAAGAAGACTTCTTATGAGCTGTAGAGAGGAAAGAAGCCCAACATCAGTTATTTTTATCCATTTGGATGCAAATGCTTTATTCACAATAATGGTAAAAATAACTTAGGAAAGTTTGACACACGAAGTAACGACGGTATTTTTCTTGGGTACTTTCCCACCAACCGCACCTATAGAGCTTATAATAAACAAACTCTATGTGTCAAAGAATCTGTACATATTTATTTGATGAAACTAACCACTCCTCTATAAGCTTGAGTCTTGATGAAGAGAAAGTAAATGATCTATAGTCAAGAGCTAGATCAGACATAACTCCTGAGCCAACAACCTCCAAGTCAACTATAGCTCATTTAGAGTCAGCTCCTGTTGCTGAAATAATAAAAATAAATATTTTAAGAGAATGGAGACATAATGCAAGCTTTTCAAATGACTTCAGCATTGGAAACCCAAATGATAAGATGTATATAAGAGCATCATTAAGAAATTAAACATCTGTAGCTCTTGTGTCTCAAATTGAATTCCAAAAAGGTTGATGAGGCCCTCAAAGATGAATCTTGGGTTGAGGCCATAAATAAGGAATTAGATCAATTTGAACATTATCAAGTATGGGATCTAGTTGAAAGACTAAAAAATTGCTCAATTGTTAAAACTAGATGGGTCTATAGAAATAAATTAAACAAAGAAGATAAAGTTATCTGAAATAAGGCAAGACTTGTAGATCAAGGCTACTCCCAGTAGAAAAGTATTGATTACGATAAATTTTTTCTCCTGTAGCAAGATTAGAATCGAATTTTGTTAGCTTTTGCCGCCTTCAAATGTTTTAAATTATATCAAGTGGACATAAAGAGTGCTTTTCTAAATGGGTTTATTCATGAGAAAGTTTATGTAAAACAACCTCATGAGTTCGAAAATCCATCTTATCCAAACTATATTTTCAAACTATCAAAAGCACTCTACGATCTCAAGCCTGCCCCAAAGGCTTGGCATGAGAGGTTATGTACTTTTTTGTTAAATAATAATTTTTAAAAAGGTAAAATAGACACTACTCATTTTACTCAAAAGCTAGATTCTAATGTACTCATTATGCAAATTTATGTTGTTGATATTATCTTTGGTAGTCCTAACATTTTTTTGTGTGAGAATTTTGCAAATTTGATGAAAGGAGAATTTGAAATGAGTCTCATGGGAGAACTCACATTCTTCTTCGGATTACAAATCAAGAAGACTCTCAAAGGTACATTTATCATTCAAGCTAAATATACAAAGGAACTTATCAAAAAATTTGATATGAAAAAAAGCAAAGGCTTTTAGAACTTTAATGAGTCCCTCTACAAATCTTGATTTAGATAGATCCAAAAAAGATATTGATGAAAGGACATATTGAGGGATGATTGGATTGATACTATACTTGATCGCAAGTCGACAAGATATTATGTTTAGCTTGTGTAAGTGTGCAAGATTTCATTCGGCTCCTAAATAGTCTCATCTGACTACCGTCAAAAGAATCATTTGGTATCTCATTGGGACATAAGCTATTGGACTGTGGTAACCTGGTTCCTCACAGATTTAGTTGTCTATTTAGGGGATGATTTTGCAGGTGATAAAAATGATTGAAAGAGTATTAGTGGAACATGCCAGATTCTTAGTGATGCCTTAATTTTATGGCATAGCAAGAAACAAACTTCAGTTGATCTATCAACTACTGAAGCTGAATACATAACCATTGAAAATTGTGGTACTCAAATTTTATGAATTATGCTTCAATTACTTGATTTTAATTTGTCTTTAGAATTTGTGCCTATCATGTGTGACAACACTAGTGCAATTAGTTTATCAAAATATACTGTGCATCATTCTAGAGCTAAGCATATTGATATCAAGCATTATTTTATTTGAGATCATGTAGAAAATAGAGATTTTTTCTTAAAATTTATTGGTTCAAAAAATCAATTGCTGATATTTTTACTAAAACCCTATTAGAAGAATGTGTAATGATCTAAACATTTAATGAAATACGTGAAATTTTTTTATTTTAGGTGATTTGACTATTTTATCCCTTTCTATAGTTGTGTTATGGTATATCTTAAATGTGGGGTGATTGGCATGGTTTACAATGTATTTTGGTACCATTTATGAGATATTATGGTTTTTGATGGCTTCAAGAGCCTTATCTTTGACTTATGTGGATATCTTTTGATTCGTGTGATGAATGGCTAAACGAACTATTCCAATAGCTCTGAAATATCAATTTTAAGCTAGGTAGTTCTTTTATTCGGGTCTCGGAGCACCCGAGCTCATTTTGACCTATTGGCCGGAAAGTTGAAAAAATAAAAAATATGAGTGTGGAATCCACATTTAGTCAAAATAACCTCGGATGAAAAATTCGAATTCACCGGCAGATAAGAAATATCAATATTAGGATGATAACATATTTTGTGTGATTAGCCAGCCCAAGCAAGAAGGAGGAACTAAAGTCAACTAATACTTAAGACATCCAAGTTTACGACTTTTAAATCTCATTTTGACCCTCGGTTTGAAAAATTATGATTTTGGATTTCGAAGGTCAACTCTGTGAAAATGACATTTATTTTTGAAAATCTTACCTTGTTAACGTATCCGAAGCATTAAATTTAGTGTGGTTGTATAGTTTGTTTGTATATATTGGACTCCGAATGAATTTTGGATAATCCATCGAAGTCCGGGTGGGACTTAAAGAAAAAAACTGGTACATCTATAAAAACAAATTTTTTACCCCTTATTTGGGACTATTTTGTCTATTTTTTCACCTTGCCTCTTGTGAGTTAAATCCTACATAGTGTGAGAGATAAAAAGTGAAGCTTGTGGGAGCTTGGGAAGCTAGATTAATATCTATTTCTTGATTCTATTATGAGTTTAAAGTAAGAATTCACCCTTTTCTTAATAATTCCTTGATTAATTTCTCAAAACCCCAAAAATCTTAGGGTTTGATTTTAAATCTCAATTTCACTCCTTTTGACTTGAATAATATTTTAGTCTTATAAGTACTAGTTCTTTTTATTTATTTATCAATTTAACCTTCAAAACAACTCTGATTCTTAATTTTAACTCGGATTTCAAAGATTTTACCTGGTAAAGCTCAAAGATGGTTTTTCTTCAGTATGAACCTCGTTTTTGGATCGATTTGACTTGAGTTTTTAGTTGTAGGTTCCTAAAAATGTGAAAAATATATTTTTGATACAAAGTTATGATTTTGCCCTTCTTTTTTGAAAATTCGTTCTGGGGTTTGTTTTTCACCCCAAATCAAAAATAGTCAATATAGGTATTGTTGGTTTTATTTTGACTCGTAGATTTCATATTCAATATTTTTAGTGAAGTTTGAAATCGTTCATGAAAAGTAAGGTCATGGGTTTTGAAGTGTGGAGGATCGGTTTCGACATTCAAGGTAGGCTATGACTTAACTCTTTCAGTCTGGGCAGGATATAAATGATGGTACAAAATGCATCTTAAGGGTGGGAAAAAATCATAAAAAATGGATATCAATGTTTTATTCCCGTGTGGGGACCTATATGTGATGTAATTGTCGAAATTGTGATATTATGTAATGTGTGTAACTGTGTGAAGTCCTATGTGATGTTGATTGCCCTGAATACACGTGAATAATTATATTATGTTGTTTACATGCCTAATGTGGTACCATTAATGTATTGTTATATATTCATACTTATTGTTATATGAGATATGTGGAAATTCATGGATGAAATAAATATAATAAGTGGATATTGGCTCACATGGTTATGGAAATATATCATTGTGGTTGGTAGTAGAAATATATCATGTGGTTGGTTGTGAAAATATTCATTGTGATTGGTTGTGAGCATTACATCCTTATAGCATACTCATTAATGAAACATTGGTACCACCGTGAGAACATCTAAGAAACACTGGCAACAACTTTTATAAACCCCCTTGAGGAAAGTGTCGGAAAGGAGATATTGTAACACCTTATAAAATCCTCCCCGAGGCATGCATCCAGGAGGAGATATGAGATATGTGTATTGTATACGGGCTGACAAACCCCCATAGGTCCTGCATCGGGAGACTTGCCTCTATAGGTGTATACGTAGATTGTGTAATGATCCCGGAGGTTGTGCGACAATCTAGTGCATCATCATTATCATCATCATCATCATATTCATTGCACTTATGTTATTGTGTTTATATTGTTTTGTATTGCGATATTGACTTTCCATCTATGCAATTGTCTTATCTTCTTTTACTTGTATTTGATGTTCTTGTATATGCATGTTTCCCTTTGTTCTACTTATATGTGATATAATGCATATTTGTGTCCTATCTTAGTGTGATGTTGCAATATATGTAATATATTAGAACTATTAGTGCAAGTGGTATGGGCTATCGCTGTGGAACATTTTTTGATTGCAGGTGACATGCCCTTAATGTATATTTTTGTATGCTTTATTAACTACTTTGCTTGATCGGCTTATGATACCTACTGAGTAAAAGTGGACCTACTCATGCCTACTGCACCCTTTCGGTGCAAGTCCTAGCTCGAGTGCACCTCGGCTTGCTTGACTTGTGCGATTGTTAGAGCTTCCAAGGTAGTTGTTGGACATTCATACATCCGGAGTTCAGTTCTATCTTTCTATAGTAGTTATGTCTTTATTAGTATTAGAGACAAATATTATTCCCCTATGGTTTTCTGATGTATTTGACTCCTGGATTGTATTAGTAGTTCTTACACTATTGACACCTATTTTGGGCATCATTGGTATTTTGGATAAGTTCTTTTTGTATTATTATGATTACTTGTATGATTTGGCTTCGTTCTAGAAGCCTTACCTTGGGATATTTCTTTTTTTCATTTTTTTGTATCAGTTTGGATGATGGGCTTACTTGTCAAGGTACGCCGCGACAAGTGCCATCATGACCTTCACATTTAGGTCATGAAAAATTGGTATCAGAGCAGTCAAGTTTCATTGGTCACAATGGTGTAAGAACAGGATGTCAAATAGAGTCTTGTAGATCGGTACTTAGACGTCTGTATCTTATCTTTGAGAGGCTATAGGATATCTTTAGGAAACTTCCCTCAATTTATTCATTATCATGCAAAGTTATATTGTACCTTGTGTTCTAAGTTGTGTTTCTCTCTTTCTGCATGAATGATGTTGCTTATACGACCTATTAGTTTAGAGATATTGCTAGAGTTTGGAAGAGGTTGCTTGTAAGTTGTAGATCCCGTGATTCTCCCGAGATGAATTGGGATCAGTTTCATCAAGGCTTTCCTAGAGAGATTTGTGCCTTTCTGCTTGAGAGATCGTATGCGAGATGAGTTTGATCAGTTGGAGCAGGGGTCTATGATAGTTGTTGAGTATGAGGCATGCTTCCATGCCCTATTTAGATATTTCTATGCTAGCATTTTCATCGAGTCTGTAAAATAGTCAGCAAAAAAGAAAACTGGAGAGAAAATTAAGATAGGAAAAAGTAAGAAAAAAAAGGCGTGAAAGAAAAAGAGAGAAACTAAGAAACAAGAATTCTGCAAAAGACTTTTTTTAGGATTCATGCGCTAAAGTTCGACCTTGGGGTCCTTACCTTGAGTTTTCGGTGAAGACGTTTTTGTTTCTACTTCAGTTACTCTACCACACAGGTTCTTATTCGGTTCTTTTATTCATAATTTTTGAATCAAAGCATGAATGAAGTTATTCCAACGGCTTGTTATATTATTTAGTATGTGTAGTTTATTATTTCTTTGTAATTTTCTCTATGTCTTCATATATAATTTGTTTGTCATTTTTGAAATAAAGTTAATTAGATCAGTTTTGAATTTTAAATGAGATAATAGTTAGAGTGATTAGCATTAAAAGATGTAACATTACACTCGGTTGACATGCGATTAGTTTAGTTGTGTTATAAACAAGAATTTTAGGCCCATGCGTGAACGTATGCAAAAACCAAAAAAGGATTAAGAATACATTATTTATGCAGTAACCATACACATGCACTCAAAAAAGGAAAAGTTAAAAGATAGGAGAAGAAAGAGACATAAAACATATAGAAGAAAAAAGAATACATAAATACACGGACAACAAAGGTAAAAAAAATAGAGACATTTCAGTAATAGAGTCGTTCTATGCCAGTTTCCTGAGGGACCAATCATTGAATAAAGGGGTAGTACCTCAATTCAGTTGATTTAAGCTTGAATTTTTTTTAAGATTAAACCAGTAGAAAGAAGAGTTGAGAATTCTAAGTTAGTCAGTTTTGAGATTGCTATATGATGATTGTTGGGGCAATAGAAAGCTAAGAATCATGTATTAGAAGAAAGTACTTGCAGTGGACCTTACATTATCAGGTGTAGTCCTCCCGAATGAGTTTAGTGTTTATGAGTATTGTTATATCTCAGGATCTAGAGTAAAGTGGTTCCAGTTAGATTTAAGGTTTATTAAGCGGTTCACAAACTTAGAATAACAACTTTAAGCTAAGGTTGAGATGGTAGAACAAGCAACCAAGTCAGGCTTCCAGATTTTTTTTATAGTAATGCCAATATGTGTTGAAAAACAGTGGCAAGGGATGATTCCCAACCCATCCTTACCTCAGTGCAAGGTTTATCACTTTAGCTATCACAATATCTACTCACGCCTTACATGTCAGCTTTATGATCATAACTTATATTCGTGCACATGATCAAATATCATCTACGCTTATCGTTCCTAGTGTAAGGAGTTCCAGTTCACTCAGCATTATGAATCATGTTCCATGAATACAGAAACTCCAAACTCAGGTCATGCAACTCATGATTCATGTACTCATTCTTTGCGGTATGCTCAGTTCCCATGACTCATGCTACACTCCTAACAATCGGCTAAATTCAGATTATGTCATGTATATCCTCAGTTTATATCTCTTGATAAATCCATGGTATTGATATTCTATTCCTCATGCCTCAGTTAAGTGTCGTGTTCGACATAGTATTCATTCACGCTTCAAGTCCTCATGTTTTAACCCTTTAGTGAACTCTCCTTATGAAATAATGTAGTGATGAGCGATTGCTTAGATGGGAGAGAGTTAATGTTTCTTGATAAGGAAATATTTTTGCATGTTTGTTCTACAGGAGGCTATAGTTATGAAACAAGGCCTGAATGCCAGGTTAGTGTGCTAAGTAAATGGCTAGCAAGAAGTTGTATTTAGTTGTTGAAGAAAGGGAAATCAGAATTTTTCATGAGATGAGAAGTTGAGAAAATGCTGAGTGTGAGTGTTATTCAGATCCGCAGTTTATGTCAGTATCCACCACGTAGTTATTAGAACCCAGTATTCAGTTCCAGTATAAGTCTCAGTTACAGTCCCAGTTACAGTCTCAGTTACAGTCTCAGTTACCATTTTAGTTACCATCTCAGTCGAGTAATCAGATATGTAACTCAGTTCAATTTCAGGTTTGCTTAACCATAGCGTATAGTTATCAGTTATTTAGTTACTAGTATTTCAGTACCTCAGTTTACAGACTATTTTAGAATCATGTTATACTCTTTGTCTTGTATTCTCAAATAATATAGTTTTCACGAATTCATGCTCAGTTATCTGATGTTACTCAGTCAGTCTTTACCGCTTATGCATAATACTCTATAGTTTCAGTCTAGACTAAGTATAGTTCAATCCTATGTGACCAGTATTCAGCTATCAGCCACACTGTTAATCAGATAAGTTAGTACGTTTATGCATTCGTGCTCAGTGCCCATGTGAATATTTTCAGTAGCCTCAAGTGAAATAAAGTGTTAAAGTAGAAATCCCAGTTGAGGGAATAGTTGAGAAATGTGTCTAAGATTGCAAGTTAGTAGTTGTAGTGTATAAGGCTTAGCAACTCTATCTTAGATGACATTTTGTAGGCCTTGCCCCATATAACAAAATTGTAGCCACGTGGTGATATTCAGCTCAGTTTATTTATCATGCCTCAGTTTTAGATCCCAGATATTCAGTCCCAATTTAGTTCATAGGTGCCCTGTGCATCATCCCAGTCTTTCTAAGTAGATCAACCAAGTCAGCATTCTTCAGGGGACATAATGTCTAAAGGGGAAGATGTACTATAACCCCCGAGCTTTCATGTCCATAACCTTCTAGTTTTTCTTCACGGAAAAATATCTAGTTAGAGTAATAAGTACTCATAAGTTGACTCTCTCATTCCAATCTCATTCATATGACCATTCCCATGTCATGGCCTGTATCCACGGAATCAACTCAGTTTATGATATACAATTCATGTATCATGTTTCAGACTCAGTTATATTCTCATGTTCCCGTTCATGCATGTTTAGTAAATGATCTTAGGTTCATCAATATTTTCAGATTAATGTAACAGTCTTTCTTAGATTGGTTTAGTTCCATGTTCAGTTACAGTTACGAACTTGGTTTCCATTATCGTTGCATATTCAGTCATGCATTCACGAATTAGTTCAGTCATGTACTCATGCATTAGATATGCATATTCAGTATGAAAACTCAGCTTATCAGTACTCTCAGTCATGTATTCCATGCATCAAATATGCATGTTCAGTGTAAAAACTTAGTCCATCAATATTTCTCAGCATAATTAGTCTTATTCAAGGATGAATGTTCCCAAGGGGGAGATATTGTAAGACCCCATAAAATTCTAAGCTTAACTCAATCCGTTAAAGCTTGAAAAGAGGTCCTAGACTTAGAAATTTCAGCTAAGTGTTTATACTTAGAAGTATTTTAGCCTTCGTAACTTGGCGATCCTATTTCATGGCACATATGACCTAAAAATATTAATTTTTAGGTTGATTCATGATCAAGAATGTCAGTAGGTCACTTTGGGTGAGTTTTGGATTTTTTGGACCTCATTTGAACTATGTTCAGGTGACCAAAATAGTGGTCGACGTGATCTCGATGCGTCGCGTCGCCCATTGCATTAAAAGATAATTTCCCCTCAGATTTTAGTGCGATTCCAGTGAACCAACATAAATTCTACGCGGCATATTGGCCATCGTATCGATGCCATCGATGCGGCGCATTGGTCTGTGCATCACTGGACATGATTTTTGCTCTTTTCATTTCGCATCCAGAGGGGTAAATGGGTCTTTATACCACTTCTATTAAGCCCTAAAAATATGAAATTAACTCATTCTTAGGGCTAAAACACTCATCCTCTCTAACATCTTCTGAAGAATAAACCCTAGGGGATCTAATTTCAAATTCAAGATTTAAGAAAGCACCATCAATCTTCACGGATTCAAGCACCAAGGTATGTGAAGTGTTCATCCAAGGGTTTCTTTCCACCCTTGGAGTTCAAGAAACTCTTTTAAACTACAAGTTAATTGATTTCAAGAATTCCATGTGGGATTTGAGTGTATTCATGATTTTGATGTTAATTGTGTTCTAACCCATGATTTATTCCAAGTTTAATGTGAAAATATTTATCATGTGTGTAGTATCATTGGAATTCATGTTAAAAGCCCTTGATTTTTGAATTCGGATTTGAAATTATGATGCCTATATGTTGTTTAGTATAATGTGCATAGATTATGTCCCCCAAGTGCTTTATAAATTGCTCATGTGAATTAAATGTGAAAAATCATGACATACTGTCATATGTGCAAGCTTATATCTTACAAGTGTTTGATAGAATGCCTCTATGAACGAGTTGTGAGCAAGTGAACATTGTGATCTTTTTAAGTTTATACTATGCTTTACTTTTGATGCTATTGAGTCCTGAGGGTATTCAATACCCAAAAATCTAGCTGCTTACCTAGAGTTACTGTAGTTATAGAATAGTCTCAGTAGCGTTACGAATAGTAGTACTTAGTAATCAGTCACAGTATCAATTCATTATACAGTTCAAAACTTAGTAGTATTCCGTTAGTCAGCAGGACTCGATAGAGTCACTTCAGTTCAGTTAGACAACACGATCAGTAATAGTTCAGTCCATCCTAGTTCAGTTTAGAAATCAGTTCAGTGTCTATTTAGTTGGGAGTAGGATTTAGCATCGAGCGAGTGCTGGGATGATGACTTACCCGTCAGAGAGGTAGAGTCATTAGTAGTAGTCCCGGTACTTCAGAACTGCGTGGCCAGCACATGGTGAGGAGTCACCTACCAGACTAGGCTTGACTACCTCCCAGGGGTCACCTGTTAGACTAGGCTTGACTCCACCTAGGTGTTACCTGTTAGTTAGGCTTGGCATCCTGGTTTTCCATTGTTAGTACCCATGGCACGGTATTAGCACTCTTTTAACTGGGGTCACAGGTTGGACCCCTATCATCTCTAATTTAGGGCATGTCGGTTAGATGATTACCTCCCATAATTTTAGTTTTAGTCTCAGTATAGAACTCAGTTCAGTTCTACCAAATCAGGACTGCCAGTCACAGTCACGCAACTCAATATAGAACTCAGTTTAGTTCTATAGAATTAGGACTATTAGAAACAATCACCCAACTATCAGTAATATAGTTATTAGTCAACTCAGATATTAGTTATTTAGTTATCAGAACTCAGTATCCAGTGTACTATGATCTCAGACACAGTATATGTAGATATGTGCAGTATTACAGTATCAATGTTTCATTAGTTTTCATTTACGCATGTTCTCTCATTCAGTTGTATTCATGCTATTCAGTTAGTTATTGTTCATTCATATGAACCCTTGCATATCAGCCTACCTCACTTAGCATACCACTATATTCAAAGTACTGATACATACCTCTTTTTTTATGCTATGATGTTTTATATCATAGGTTCATACACACGGGCTCCTGACGTACTTAGTAGCCTAGATTATCGGCAGCAGACCTAGTGGTGTGTCCTCATAGTTCAAGTTCAAAGTTGTTATATCATTTAATTATGTTAGTATTTGTTTATTTTAGTAGTCAGGGTTAGTTGAGGACTTGTACCATCAACTCCATCTTCATACAGATAGAGGCTTTCAGACTAGACCTTCAAACAGTACTCAGTTGTAAGAATTATTATTACAGTTGGTATTCTTAGTCAGTATTTTAGGTTTTGAACCTTATGGCATTTCAGCCTAATTTTCGACATTTATTACAGTATTACTATTCAGTGCTCATAATAAATATCACTCATGGGTTAGCTTATGCTCCTTCGGGATCATAGGCACCGTGTAGATCTGGGGTACAGACTCAAGGCGTTATAGTTATATATATGCTTTCAGATGCAATGCTGCCAGATTCCTTTTAGGTAGAAGCAGTTAATAATGTTGCTTATGTTATCAATTTATTTCATACTATTGCTTTGGATGGTGATGTCCCTGACAGAGTTTGGTCTAGTAAGAATGTTTATTATGATTATCTTAGAGTCTTAGGGTGTAAAGCCTTTGTGCATGTTCCCAAGGATGAAGGGTCAAAGTTAGATGTTAAAACTCAATAGTGTATCTTCATTAGTTGTGGTCAAAATAAATTTGGCTATCATTCTATAATCCAGTTGAGAAGAAACTTGTTAGAAGCCATGATGTTGTGTTCTTTAAAGATCAAACAATTGAATATTTTGATTGTAAGACCCCATAAAGTTCCCTCATAGGCTAAGCCTTTAGAGTATGTCAAGTGAATCCTTTTTCCATCTCTAAAAGAGTTAGGAATGACTTCTAAAGTGATTGGTATTTAAACCATATGGAATTTTCCTAAATTTGACCTTTTATCACGTGGAAAATTGAATTAACTTTCCAATGATATCAATTTCATCCAAATCTAGTATCGGGGTAAGAAGTTATGGTTATTTTACTAAATGCTGTCAGAACCACCAAGGTGCGACGGGCAGGTTGATGGATCGTCGAGCTTGCGATGGACTGCCGCCCAAACCGTCGCAACCAAGATAGTGACTCCCTCTTCTGGACCAAGTGCAATGGCCAGGATGATGGACCGTCAAGCTAGCGATGGACCATCGCAACGAGAAAGTGTGGCCTTTTTCAGAGCAATGTGCGACAAATGATATGACGGGCCATCAGACTAGTGACGGATTGTCTCTTTGACCGTTGTAGATCCCGTTCAGTATTTTAAAGCCATTTTAAAAAGGACTTTTGGTCTTTTTTCACCCTTTTAATAGTTAGATATATTCAAAACGAAGAAAATAACTTGATATCCTTCAAAAACATCAAGGCCTATGGTTTTCTCCCTCAAGAGAAGCTAGGCAGGGGAACAGAGATGTCCGACCTCAGATGAAAGCTATTTGTTCCCCAGCTCCTTTAGCCCGTCCAGCCCCTCCTTAGGGTGCTTCATCCAGTACTGCTGGCAGTCAGTGCCGGAATAGATTCTATGCCTTACCATCCCACCAGAAGTAGGAGGATTCTCCCGATGTTGATACTGGTATGCTCTGTGTATTTTACTTTGATGTTTATATGTTGTTGGACCCTGGTTCAAGTTTCTCTTATGTGATCCCACTTGTAGCTGTGAGTTCTAAAATAAGTCTTGAAATGATTTCTGAGCCTTTCCTAGTTTCTACTTCAGTAGGTGAGTCTGTAGTTGCTAATCAAGTGTATAAAAAGTGTCCCATAACCGTTCTTTCTAGAGTCATACTTGTTGATTTGATAGAGTTGGAAATGGTGGATTTTGACCTTATTCTGGGTATAGATTGGCTTCATTCTTGTTATGCATTTATAGACTGTCATATCCGTGTGGTCAATTTTCAGTCTCCTGATGAACCAGTTTTTAAGTGGTCCAAAAGTTCAGTATCTCCCAAGAGTCATTTTATCTCCTATCTCAAAGCCAAAAAGCTAATATCCAAAGGTTACATTTGTCACCTAGTTAGAGTTAAAGACACTAAGTCCAAGGCTCTAACTGTACAGTCAGTCAACATTTTTAATGAGTTTCCTGATATTTTTCCAGAAGATATCCCAGGGGTACCTCCCGATAGAGAAATAGAATTCAGGATTGACCTTCTTCCCAATACTCAGCCTATTTCTATTCCTCCCTACCGTATGGCACCTACAGAGCTTAAGGGGTTGAAAGAGCAATTCAAAGATCTTTTAGACAAAGGTTTTATAAGGCCCAGTGTTTCTTTTTGCGGCGTACCTATCCTATTCATGTGAAAGAAAGATGGTTTTTTACGTATGTGCATTGACTATCATCAGGTTAATAAGGTCACAGTCAAGAATAAGTACCCTCTTCCTAGAATTGATGACATGTTTGATCAGTTGCAAGGTGCAAGTTATTTCTCAAGGATAGACCTTAGATTCAGCTATCATCAATTGAAAGTAAGGGAATGTGGTATTTCTAAGACAACCTTCCGAACTCGTTATGGTCACTTTGAGTTCCTAGTCATGTCTTTCGGGCTAACCAATGCTCCAGCGGCTTTCACAGACCTCATAAATTGAGTGTTCAAGCAGTTTCTTGATATATTTTTCATAGTGTTCATAGATGATATCTTTGTTTACTCCCATACTAAGAATGACCATGTGGATCATCTTAGAATTATCCTGCAAACTCTTAGAGATCATCAGTTATTTGCCAAATTCAGCAAGTGTGAATTTTTGCTAAAGTCAGTAGCCTTTCTGGGTCATATTATTTCAACCGAAGGCATTAGGGTTGATCCTTAAAAGACAAAAGTTGTAAGAAACTGGACTAGACCTATTCCTCCATCTGACATTAGAAGTTTCTTGGGTCTAGCTGGATACTACCGCCATTTTGTTGAAGGTTTCTCTTCTATTGCGTCCTTCATGACCCGATTGACCCAAAAAAAGTTAAGTTTCTTTGGTCAGATTCCTGTGAGAAAAGTTTTCAAGAGTTGAAGGGTTAACTCACCTCAGCCCCTGTGTTAACTTTGACTGATGGTACAGATGGTTTTGTGGTGTATTGTGATACCTCAAAAGTTTGTTTAGGTTATGTGTTGATGCAGAGAGGTATGGTTATAGCCTATACCTCTGTACAATTGAAGCTGCATAAAAAGAATTACCCAACCTATGATCTTGAATTAGCTGTTGTGGTCTTTGCTTTGAAAATATGGAAATATTATCTGTATGGTGTTCATGTTAATGTGTTCACCGATCATAAAAGCCTGCAGTATATGTTTACCCAGAGGGAGTTGAATCTTCGACAGAGAAGATGGTTAGAGTTGCTATAAGATTATGATATAAATGTGCTATATCATTCGGGCAAGGCCAATGTAGTGGCAGATACCCTCAGTAGGATGTCTATGGGCAGTGTGGCTCACGTGGAGAAAGATAAGAAAGAGTTAGATCATGGTGTACATCATCTTGCTAGATTGGGTATTAGGTTACTTGATTCTACTGAAGGGAATATTTTGGTGCAGAGTAGTTCCGAATCCTCTTAAGTTTCAGAAGTGAAGGAGAAACAAGACTTAGATGCTAGTTTGGTTAGACTAAAGGATTCAGTTAAAAATCAAAAGGTAGATGTTTTCTACCAAGGGGGAGATGGTGTGTTGAGATGTCATAATAGATTGTGTGTTTCGTGTGTTGATGACTTGAGGTAGAGAATTACGGCTAAGGCGCATGGTGCACGGTATTCCATTTATCCTGATGTTACCAAGATGTACCACGACTTGCAGAAAATCTATTGGTGGAGTGGTATGAAGAAGGATATAGTAGGATTTGTGGCAAAGTATGCGACGTTCTTACAGGTTAAGGTAGAGCACCAAAGACCTGACAGTAAGTTGCAAGAGTTTTGTATACCTACTTAGAAGTGGGAAGAGGTGAATATGGATTTCATGACTGGTTTACCTATTTTGCATCATCATTATGATTTTATTTGGGTTATTGTAGACAGGTTGACTAAGTCTTCTTGACAGTGCATACATCTTATACAGCTGAGGATTATGCTAGATTGTATATCCAGGAGTTAGTCAGGTTGCATGGAGTTCCCTTGTCCATTATCTCAGATAGGGGTACTTAGTTTACTTCACAGTTTTGGAAAGCTTTCCAGTAGGGTCTTGGTACCTAAGTTCATTTGAGTTCTATTTTTCATCTGCAAATAGATGGTCAGGCTGAGAAGACCATTCAGAATTTAGAAGATATGTTGAGGGCCTGTGCATTTGATTTCAAAGGTAGTTGGGATGAGCATTTGTCACTGAATGAGTTTGCATATAACAATAGTTATCACTCTAGCATACGGATGGCACCATTTTAGGCTTTGTATGGTAGAAGATGTAGATCACCCATAGGTTGGTTCGAAGTGGGTGAAGATGATGTGATTGGACCTGATGCAGTGTTTGAAGCTATGAAGAAAGTTAAGTTGATTAGAGAAAGGTTAAAGACAGCCCAAAGTCATCAGAAGTCATATGCAGATAGGAGAAGAAGAGATCTTGAGTTTGAGGTAGGTGATTTGGTGTACTTGAAGATTTCACCCATGAAAGGGATGAAAAGGTTTAGGAAAAGGGGTAAGCTTAGTCCTTGTCATGTTGGCCCTTATAGAGTTTTAAGCCATGTTGGGAAAGTAGCCTTACGATGGAGTTGCCTACAGAGTTGTCAGTTGTTCATCATATCTTTTATATGTCCATGCTTAAGAAGCACATTGATGATTCCGCTGTAGTAGATCTTTCAGAGAGCTCAGATATCCAGACTAGTCTTTCAATTGATGAGATTCTGGTTGAGATCCTAGATTACCAGGTCTGTAGACTAAGGAACAAAAAAGTTCCCGCGGTCAAAGTTTTATGGTGGAATCATTCAGTTGAGAGCGCTATTTGGGAAGCGGAAGCAAATATGCAAGCCAAGTACCCGCACCTTTTCTCCGCAAGTTCAGATCAAGCCAAAGGTATTATTCTTCCTTAATTTAGTTCCTTTCTAATCAAGTTCAGCTATGTATTTATTCCTGTGAAAGGTCTTGCACTTCCCGGAGTATTCAAAGGATTTGAAAGATTTAAAGCTGGTTTAGCCATTTGATTCAGCTGTGCATCCTTAGTTCCTCGATATCTTAATCTAACTAGCGACATTCAAGTATGAATTTTTCCAAGGGGGAGATATTGTAAGACCCCATAAAGTTCCCACGTAGTCTAAGCCTTTAGAGCATGTCAAGTGAAGACTTTTTCCGTGTCTAAAAGATTTAGGAATGATGTCCAAAGTGATTTGTATTTAAACCATATGTAATTTTCCTAAATTTGACTTTTTATCATGTGGGAAATTGAATTAGCTTTCCAACGATACCAATTTTTTCCAAATTCGATATCGGGGTGAGAAGTTATGGTCGTTTTACTAAAGATTGTCAAAACCGCCCAGGTGGGACGGGCAGGTTGACGGACCGTCGAGTTTACGGTGGACTGTCTCCCAAACCATCGCAACCAAAGTTGTGACTCCCTCTTCTGGCCCAAGTGCGACGGCCAAGATGACGGACCATCACAATGAGGCAGTGTGGCTTTTTTCTGACCAACGTGCGATGGACGATCCGACGGGCTGGCAGACTAGCGATGGACCGTCACTCAGACCGTCATAGATTCCATTTAGTATTTTTAAGCCATTTTTAAAAGGACTTTTGGTCTTTTCCCACCCTTTTAACACTTAGATATATTCAGAATGAAGCAAATAACTTGATATCCATATAAAATATCAAGGCCTAGGGTTTTCTCCCTTAAGCGCAAACTCAATTCCTTCTTTAAGAAGTTCAAGATTCTACCATAAATTCTGTAAATTGAGTTGAGATTCAAAGTTCCCTAGTCAAAAACCTCAAAAACCCTCACTAAAGTGTACGAAAAAGAGTCTCAAACAAGCTTGTTCACCTACAAGTTACAATATAAGGTATGTGGGATTTGAACATGGGTAATCCTTTCACCCTTGAGCCCAAAAGGTTATTTTAAATTACAAATTTCTGCAATTTATGAGTTTTTTCTATGAAATTCATTTAGGGTTTACACCCACTATCATTCATTGTAAGAATTTTGATAATTTCCATGATTTGAGAGTTGAATTACATGATTTTAATTGTATTTTCATGCCTATTGATGAAATTTAAAGATTTTGAGATACCTTTTGAGTAATTGCATTACCAAGTATGAATTTTGAGATATCTGATTTGAGATTACTATTTGGGTCATTAAGCCCCGTTTAATGATTGTTGTTCAAAGATTGTTTGGGTCATAAGTACCCCATAGCTAAGTTATTTTTAGATTTTAGTTATAGATTTGACCTTTTGGGTCTAAGTTAAGATAGAAGTCCACACTAGTTATGCTTTAAAGACAAGAGAAGTATATTTGTTCTTCATTATGGACCCTTGAATTATTTTAAAGTGGATTTCCTAAAAGTTCTGAGCTTAAGTATTGAAGTAGTATTTAGCACTGAGTTGGGTATGATTTCAAGGTCTCATACCCCAAAACTACGTGCCCCCATAAGTTTCTGATTTACCCCAAGTGGGTTAAGATAAGTGATCAATAAAGTTAAGGTTCTACTCCGATGGATAGGATAGAACAGCTCTCCCCAACATGGGGAAGACGTTGGACTCTATGTCGCTCACATAGTTTATGTCGGTTAATTGAAACTCCAAAGTAGTCCCCTACTCTAATTAAGATAAAAGTTTCCTAAGTCCCAAAGTTTTATATGCTCTAAGTTTTAAAGAAGTCATTTATTCTCCATGAGACCAAAGTTCAAGTTTCGAGGACTAACGTTTTAAGATTTCTCTTGCTTACCTGTTTTGAGAATAAGATGGAGAATATGGGTTTTAAAATTAATATAATGACTCACGAGATTTATGATTTATGCCTTATTATACATGATTTATGATGTTCAGTCTTCAGTTTTATTCAAGCTATGTGAGTCATTTATAGCTGCATGCATGATTTCTATTAAGATTGACAACATTGTTTACTTAAATGCATACACCCCCCATATACTCAGTACATTCTCAAAGTACTGATCCACATATACGCCTATGTGCTACATTGTCTCATAATGTAGGTTCAGGTACTCAGTTTCAGTAGTGATCGTGATTTCTGAGTGTCTTTGTCTATATACCACAGTTTGTGAGTCCTCATGGTTTGAGGACCTATAATTGCATCTTTTCCACTTTCGTAGTGTTTTGTGTCTTACCTTTAGATCATTTCGAGTTAGTTGGGGTTCTGTCCCAATGGCTCTCCAGTTTGAGTAGTAAAGGCTTTGTCAAGCTAAACTGTCAGTTGAAGTTGTGTTCCAGATTATAAGTATTTTTGCTATTCAAACATTATTTCCAATTATTTCGGATCATAGTTGATACAATAAAGTATCATTGTTTAGTTTATTTATCTTGAAGCAAGTGTTAGAAGTAGTAATTGGCTCAAGGGGTTAGCTTAGTGCTACTTGTAGCGTTAAGCACCGTATGACATCTCGAGATGGGATTTCGGGGTGTTACATTGACAAAGCTGAGAAAATTGATTCTTAGAGTAGTTAGTGTTTAGTTGATGTTGATTAGTTCCTTTGAATACTATTCCTGGAGAAAATCTTCATAATGATGAAAATCAAGTTGATAATAAAAATGGTAATTATGTTTAGAATGACCGGCATGATATTACTTATGCTCCAGTTCTAGTTGATATGGTTGATAAACAACCAATTATTGATGCTCTAGATAGTTCTCTTAGATGATCTACCAGAGATAGAATACCTTCATCTCGTTATTCTCCCAATGAGTATGTACTCTTGACTGATAGGGGAGAACCTAAGAGTTTTGATGAGGCCATGGAAAGTGAAGAAAAAAAGTGGTTTGATGCTATGGAAGATGGGATTATATATTTTCATAATAATCATACCTTTGATTTGGTTAAGCTACCTAAAGATAGAAAAGCTTTCAAAAACAGGTGGGTTTTTCAGGTAAAACATGAAGATGGTAACCCTGTTCCATTGTACAAGGCTAGATTGATTGTAAAGGGATTTAACTAGAAAAAAAAAGTTGATTTTGATAAGATATTTTCTCAAGTTGTTAAGATGTTATCCATTCCTGTGGTTTTAGGCTTAGCTGTAGGTCTAGATTTAGAGGTTGAGCAAATAGATGCTAAAGCTTCTTTTCTCCATGGTGACTTAGATGATGAAATTTATATGGATCAACCCAAAGGTTTTGAAGTCAAGGGAAAAGAGAATTATGTTTGCAAATTGAAAAAGAGATTGTATGGTTTGAAACAAGCTCCCAGACAGTGGTATTGAAAGTTTGGTTCTTTTATGAGTTAACAGGGCTCCGAGAAGACTACTTTAGACCATTGTGTTTTTGTGTAAAAATTCTCTGATGGTGACTTTATTATTGTGTTTCTCTATGTTGATGACATTCTTATTTTTGGTCGTAATGCTTGGAGGATTCAAAAGTTGAAGCAAGAGTTGAGTAAGTTTTTTTTCTATAAAAGACTTAGGACCAGTAAGACAAATTCTTGGCATGCACATTGTCTGTGATAGAAAGGCCAAGAACTTGTAGTTATCACAAGAGAAGTACATTTAGAAAGTACTTCTAAGGTTCAACATGGATAAGGCTAAGGTTGTCAGTACACCTTTAGCTATGCACTTCAAATTGAGCACAAAGCAGTGTCCTTCCAGTGATGATGAGAAGGAAGATATAAAGAAGGTTCCTTATGCTTCAGTCATTGGTAGTTTGATGTATAAAATGGTTTGCACAAGACCAGATATTGCCCATGCTGTTGGTATTATTAGTTGTTTTCTTTCTAATCCGAGAAGAGAACATTGGAATATTGTGAAGTGGATTATGAGATATCTTTGTGTCACTTCTAGTTTGAGTATGTGTTTTGGTATAGTGAAGCCCATTTTTTGTGGTTATACAGATTCAAGAATGGTTGGTGATGTTGATACCTGTAAGTCTACTTTAGGGTATTTGGTTACTTTTGTAAGGGGGAGTTGCGTCTTGGCAATCTATATTGCAAAAATCTGTTGCTCTATCTACTACAGAAGATGAGCTTATTGCTGTCATTGAAGCTTGTAAATAATTGATTTGGATGAAGAGATTATTGGGAAAATTTGGTTGTGCTCAGGAGAGGTATGTGCTTTATTAGGTCAGTCAAAGTGCTATACATCTTGACAAGAATTCTACATTTCAAGGTCAGTCTAAACATATTGATGTGAGATACTATTGGACTTGATTGTGTTAGATTCTAATTTGCTTGAACTTGAGAATATTCATATGAATGGTAATGGTTTTGACATGATGACTAAAGCTTTATCAAGAGTTAATTTTGAAGATTGTTGCTAGATCATCGGGAAGGCGATCTTCTCTACATAATCGGGAGGGGGAGAATTATTGGGTTATGGGTCTTATGTAATACCTTGTATTTCCTTAGCTCATCTTAACTCTCAGTATATGAGTTATGCTATATAAATTTTTCTGTCTACTCAGTATTATATATTTTAGAGCCTGCCATTATGTAGGAAATTCATCCAGCTTTCCAACGATATAAAATTCACTCAAATTCTATACTCGGGTGAAGAGTTAGAGTCATTTTTGTGAAACAGTGTGCCAATTGGCACTTCAGTACGTCGCGGAGACCAGCCAAATAGCAATTGGCAAATTCTAGTGTTGCTTTACGATAATGGCATATCACGCTGTAGACCCAGTTCATAATTGACAATTTTTAGTGAGGCAACACGATTTCACTGCATCTCGCCAAGGACCGAATTTCCATCCAGTGTTGCAAAGCAATTCTATCGCGTCGCGCCACCAGCTATTTTCCCAGTTATTAGTTTTCAGTGACATGGTGTGATAGCGCTGCGTCGCTCCAGCATGCCAAATCAGGATTTTCCGTCACTTTCGAGTTTTTAATTTTGAGGGCATTAGAGTCTTTTTCCCTTGCCTAGTCAGCCTAAACACATAATTTAGCCCTAAAAGAGCACTAATTGCTCATTATTTTATTACTTTCTCAAGAATCAAAGCACTCTCTCTAAAAGGGGCAAAAACCTAGCTTTAAGAAATCAAGGTATGTTAGGTGTTCATCTTTGGGTTCCTTTCACCCATAGAGTCCAAGAATCCATTTTAAAACCACAAGATTGTTGATTTATGAATTACATGCTTGAAATTGTATTGTATTCATGTTAATGACATTATTTGAGTTTCAATCTGTGATTAATTGTGGTTTCCATGAAATTGAAATAGCATGTATATTAAATTGTGTAATTTCCATGTTATAAACCTTGAATTTGCAAGTTTGGACATTTTAGTTGCAATGTTTATATGATATCAATGATTATGTGCATTAAGTTGTGCTCTAAAAGTGTTTGATAGAATGTCCATGTGAATTAAATAGTGAAATTATGACATGCTAGTATGCGTACAAGCTTATGCTCTACATGTGTTTGATAAAATGTCTCTATGAATGAATTATGGACAAATGTACATTGTTATGTTTCTTAAGATCATGTTATGCTCTACTTTTAATGCTATCGAATCTTGGGGGTATTTAATACCCGAAAAATCTAGTTGTTTACCTAGAGCTACAGTAGTTACAGAATAATATTAGTCATGTCACGATCAGTAAAACTCAGTTAGTTACAGAACTCAGTAGTACTCAGTCAGGGTCTATTCAGTTGGGAGTAGGATTCAGCACCGAGTGAACCCAAGGATGGGGGCTTACATGCCAGAGGTTGAGATCCTTAGAAGCAGTCTTTGCATTTCAAAACTACATAGCCAGCATAGGTTGAGACATCAACCTTCCAGTTGAAGGTTAATGAGGTGTTTTAACTTGTCAGTTGAGAGTTCCACCATTCTCATTAAAGTACCTACCAGATGAGGGTAACTCTTCAGCTTGTCTTTACCCGTGGCACGGTACTGACACTCTCTCAACTGGGATTACAGGTTAGACCCTAGATATCTTATTTGGGGCATGTCGATTAGATGATTACCTCCCACAGTTTTAGTTTCAGTCTCAGTATAGAACTCAGTTCAGTTCTTCAGAATCAAGACTGTTAGATACAGTCACTCGGTTATCAGTAATTCAGTTATCAGAATTTTCAAATTATCAGTTATATAGTTATCAGAACTCAGAACTCAGCTTCAGTAAAAGCTCAGTTATAGTATACACATATATGCACAGTATTGCATACTCAGTATTTACAGTAATTTCAGTTATCCATGTAGTCCCATATTTAGTTACTCTATATCATTCAGTCAGTTACTGTTCATGTATATGAACCCTTGTATTCTGCCTTACCTCATCTAGCATACTAGTACATTCCACGTACTGACGTATACTTTCTCTTTGTGCTATGATGCTCATATCATAGGTTTGAACGCTTAGGTTCCTGACCGTGCATAGACAGTTTCAGTTATCAACAATAGTTTCAGTAGTGAGTCCTTATCTATATGAGCATGCTTTTATTTTAGTATTTTAGTTTATCAGTAGTTCAGTATTTGGAGTTAGTTAGGGGCTTATCCCATCAACTCTACATTCAGATAGTTCAGTTAGAGGTTTTTCGGACTAGACTTTTAGACAGTATTCAATTTTACAGATTATTATTATAGTTGATGTTTTTTATTAGGGTTTTAGATTTTGAACCTTATGGAATTTCAACCTATTTTATGTGTCATTACATTATTATTATTCAGTGCTTACAACAGATATCAGTCAAGGGTTAACTTGTAGTCCTTCGGGGTCATAAGCATTGTGTAGTGTCCAGGGCCCAGACTCGGGGAGTTACAAACTTAGTATCAGAACCTAAGTTTTAACAGATTCCTAGGGTATCTGAAAGCCACATATTAGAGTCCTGTGCATGGGTGTATAGCGCACCATACTTATGTATAGGAGGCTATGAGATATTTTAGGAAAGGTTTTTCTTCTTTCAGTATTCATGTAGTACGAATGAGATTGAGCTCATGTTAAACTCTCAGTCTAATTCGTTCTTCCTTTTATTTACAAAGAAATTCCTCCCAAACAAGCTAATAAAAGGACAACTGAGAATTAGTCAGCACCTTAGCCCGTTCAGGTAGATCCCCTGGACGAGCATGTCTTCCATAAAGAATTAAGAGTTGCATTCAGTACTTTAGCCAATTCCATAGCAGCTCAGAATGAACGACCAGCTACTGTTCAGGATAACCCAATGGCCAGTACTGCTGTATCCAGAATTCGATACTTCACCCAAATGAATCCTCCCCTAATTTCAGGATCTAAGTTAGAAGAGGATCCGCAAGAGTTCGTCGATTAAGTTTAGAAAGGGATAAATATTATGGGAGTGACTTCTAATGAGAGTGCTGAGTTATCTACCTATTAGCTATAAGATATAACCCATACATGGTTTAAGCAGTGAAAGGTAGACAGGGGCACAGATACAGAGCCCATAGAGTGGGAAGAGTTTGCCACTGCTTTCCTAGATAGATTCTTTCCCTTAGAACTGAGAGAAGCCAAAGTGCTAGAGTTCATCAATCTCAGGCAGCATAGTATGAGTGTGAAAGAATATTCCCTCAAGTTTACTCAGTTAGCCAGGTATGCTTCCCATATAGTAGCAGACAGTAGGTTAAGAATGAGCTTATTCATATCTGGGGTATCAGATAGTATGGTTAAGGAGTGAAGAACTACGATGTTGATTTAGGAGATGGGCATATCCAGGCTCATGGTCCATGCTCAATAGATAGACGAGGTTAAGAATAGAGAGAGAGAGGCAGAATAAGAGAGCTAGAATAGGTACCTTCAATTTCAATCAGCCTAAGTCAGAGGGCGGTAACCATTCCCAGCTTTCTCCAAAGTCTTTGATTCCAGCTCTGTCCTCATCCAGTGCTCCAGTACGTAAGTTCAAAAATGATAACAAAGATAGGGCGCCAGGCTCTAAATCTCAGGGTAGTGTCAGCAGTGCTCGAACAAATCCTCTTTGTTAGATATGTGGCAGAAATCATGAGGGTGTCTGCAGAGTTGGCAGTGATGTTTGTTTCGGGTGTGGAAAGCCAGGCTACAAATTCATATATTGTCCTCAGTCAAGTTCTCAGGGTCATTATAATCATCCTTTAGCTTAGTCAAGTCTCTCGAATCAGCAGGGTACCGCTTCCAGTGCCACCAGTGGTTAATGTCCAAACAAGCTTTACGCACTTCAGTCTAGACAAGATAAGAAAAATTCTCCTGATGTGGTCACTAGTATGTTACAGATCTTTCATTTACATGTTTATGCCTTGCTGGATCCAGGATCTTTTTTATCTTTCGTAACTCCTTATATAGCCATTAACTTTGGAGTCAGTCCAGAAATTCTAGCAGAACCTTTCTTAGTTTCTACCCTAGTAGGTAAATCTATCATAGCCCAATGAGTATACAGGAACTGTCTGGTTATGATATATCAAAAAATTACTTCTGCAGATCTTGTAAAGCTAGAGATGACGGATTTTGATATCGTTCTCAGCATAGATTGGCTCTATTCATGCTATGCCTTGGTTGATTGTAGAAACAGAATAGTTTATTTTTAGTTTCCAAATGAACCAGTCCTTAAATGAAGGGGTAGTACAACAATGCTTAAGGGTCAGTTGATTTTATACCTTAGGACAAGAAAAACGATATCCAAGGGATGTGTCTATCAACATGTATGAGACAAAGACTCTAGTTCAGAGACTCTTAGTCTTGAGTCAGATCCAGTAGTAAATGAATTATCAGATGTGTTTCCTAAAGATCTTCTCAGCGTTCCTCCTATAAGAGTAATAGACTTTTGAATAGACCTTCTTCCAGACACTCAACCTATATGTATTCCGCCATACAAAATGGCTCTAGTAGAATTCAAAGAGTTAAAAGAGTAGTTAAAGGACCTTTTAGATAAGGGGTTCATCAGACCTAGTATTTCCCTGTGGGGTGCACCAGTCTTATTCGTGTGTAAGAAAGACAGTTCTCTTAGAATGTGTATAGACTACCATCAGTTGAACAAAGTCATAATCAGATCAGTCTATCATCAGCTCAGAGTCAGAGAATGTGACATTCTAAAAATAGCTTTTAAAACCCGGTATGGTCACTTTGAGTTTCTAGTCATGTCCTTTGGCCTTATAAATGCCCCAAAAGCTTTCATGAACTTAATGAATTGTATTTTTAAGTAGTACTTGGACATGTTTGTTATAGTCTTCATCGATAACATTCTTGTCTATTTCCATAGTGAGAATGATCACACAGATCACCTCAGAATTGTACTTTAGACTCTCAGAACTCGTCAATTGTTCCCCAAATTCAGTAAGTTCGAATTTTGGCTAAGGTCAGTAGCATTTATTAGTCATATTATTTTCAGTGATGGCATTAGAGTTGATTCTTAAAAGATCGATGCGGTGAGAAACTAGCCTAGACCTATCCCTCCATCATATATCCAAAGTTTCTTAGGTTTAGCTGGCTATTACCATCGTTTTGTTGAAGGGTTTTCGTCTATTACATCCCCCATGTCTAGATTGACTCAGAAGAAAGTCCAATTTCAGTGGTCATCTTCTTGGGAGAAGAGTTTTCAGGAGTTAAAAACTCGACTCACCTCAGCTAAATCTTGACTCTACCAGATGGTTTATACAAATTTGTTGTGTACTGTGATGCATCCAGAGTAGGTTTAGGTTGTGTCCTTATGCAGAGAGGTAAGATCATAGCCTATGCCTCCAGACAGCTTAATCCTCATGATAAGAATTACCCGACTCATGTCTTGAGTTAGCAGCTATAGTGTTTGCCTTAAAGATTTGGAGACACTATTTATGTGGGATGCATATTGATATGTTCACAGATCAAAAAAGCTTGCAGTATGTCTTTCCTTAGAAAAATTTGAATTTACATCAGAGAAGGTGGTTAGAGTTATTAAAAGATTATGATATGAGTGTTCCGTATCATCTGAGCAAGGCCAATGTAGTGGCTAATGCTCTCAGTAGATTGTCGATAGGTAGTGTTGCTCATATTTAGAATGATAAGAATAAGTTAGTTTAGGAAGTTCAACAGCTTGCCAGACTAGGTGTCCACTTAGTCGATTCAGCAGAGGGTAGTGTGTGGGTGGGAAATAGTTCAGAATCATCTCTAGTTTCCGAAGTGAAGGAAAAAACAAGATAGAGATCCTAGTCTAAAGAAGTTGAAAAAGTTAGTTAGAGATGTAAAAGTAGAGGTTTTGTACCAAGATGGAGAAGGTGTGTTACGTTGCCAGGGTCATTTATGTGTGCCAGGTGTAGATGGCTTAAGGAAACGAATTCTTACAGAAGCGCATGGTGCGTGATACTCTATTCATCTAGGGGAAACTAAGATGTACCACGATTTGCGGGAGATCTGTTGGTGGAGTAGGATGAAGAGAGATATTGTAGAGTTTGTAGCTAAGTACTCTACATGTTAGCAGGTTAAGATTGAGCACCAGAAACCTAGTGGGTCCATGTAGGAGTTCAGTATTCCCACATGGAAATGGGATAAATTGAACATGGACTTTGTGATGGGTTTTCCTCGTACTCGTCATTAGCATAAATCTATTTAGGTTATCGTATATAGGATGACTAAATCAGCTCATTTTTTACCAATTCATACTTTCTATTCAGTCGAGGACTTTGCCAAATTCTATATCAGATAGTTGGTTAGGTTACACGAAGTCCCAGTATCCATCATCTTAAATAGAGGTACCCAGTTTATATCTCACTTCTGGAAAGCATTCCAAAAGGGTCTTGGTACCCAAGTCCACCTTAGTACAACCTTCCATCCTCAAATAGATGGTCAAGTAGAGAGAACCATTCAGACTCTAAAAGATATAGTGAGAGCATGTGTTGTCGATTTTAAAGGTAGCTGGGATGACTACATGCCTTTGATTGAATTCACATACAATAACAACTATTATTCCAGTATTCAAATGGCTTTATTTGAGGATCTCTATGGTAGAAACTATAGATCTCCAATTGGTTGGTTTGAGGTAGGTGAGGTCACAATAGTATGGCCTAATTTAGTATTTGATGCCTTAGAGAAGGTTCAGTTGATTAAAGAAAGGATTAGGGCAGCCCAGAGCTGACAGAAATCATATACAGATATAAGGAGAAATGATCTTGAGTTTGAGTTCAGTGATTTTGTGTTCTTGAAAATCTCTCCCATGAAGAGGGGTAAAGAGGTTCAGAAAAAAGGGAAGGCTCAATCCCCAATATGTTGATCCTTACAGAATTCTCAGTTGTTTTAGAAAGGTAGCTTATGATCTTGAGTTGCCTTCATATCAAACTTCAGTACACCCAATGTTCCACGTGTCCTTGCTAAAGAAATGCATTGGTGACCCAGCAGTCATAGTTCCCTTAAAGGGCGTAGTTATTCAGAATGATATCTCCTTTGAAGGGGTTCCAGTCCAGATCCTTGGTTGTCAGATTCACAGACTGAGAAATAAAGAAGTTCCATTGGTCAAAGTTCTTTGGCGAAATAAATCCATTGAGGGAGCTACTTGGGAAGCAGAAGCAGATATATGGACCAAGGATCCTTACCTCTTCTCCGCAAACTCAAATTCAGTTTAAGGTAATATCTTCCTTACATCTACTCAGTTCTATGTTTAGTTACAGTTATGAACTTGGTATTCTTTACCGTTGCATATCCAGTCATGCATTTATGAATTAGTTTAGGCATGTACCCATGCATCATATATGCATGTTTAGTATGAAAACTCAGCTTATCAGTAGTTTCAGTCATACACCCATGCATCAGATATGCATGTTCAGTGGATAAGCTCAATCTATCAGTGTTTCTCAACTTAATCAGTCTAATTCAAGGATGAATGTTCCCAAGGAAGAGATATTGTAATACCCCATATTTCCTTAGATCATTTTAACTCTCAGTACATGAGTTATTCTATATAAACTTTTCTAACTTCTCAATATTATACAGTTTAGAGCCTGCCATTTCATAGAAAATTCAGTCAACTTTCCAATGATATAAAATTATCCCAAATTTGATATCCGAACGAAGAGTTAGAACTATTTTTATGAAATAGTGTGCCAACTAGAACTTCCAAGCATCGCGGAGGCTAGCCAAATGGAAATTGGCAAATTACAGTGTTTCTCAGCGATAATAGGGTATTGCGCCATAGACCCAGCTTACAATTATCAATTTCTAGTGAGGCAACGCGATTCCACCGCATCGCGCTAAGGACCAAATTCCCATCCAGTGTTGAAACGCGATTCCACCGCATTGCGCCACCTGCCATTTTCCCAGTTGTTAGTTTCAAGTGACACAACGCGATAGCACCACGTCGTGCCAGCATGCCAAATTAGGATTTTTTGTCAATTTTGAATTCTTAATTCTGAGGGCATTAGAGTCTTTTCCCCTCACCCTAGTCAGCCTAAATACATAATTAAGCACTAAAAGAGCACTAATTGCTCATTATTTCATTACTTACTCAAGAATCAAAACACTCTATCTAAAAGGGGCAAAACCCTAGCTTCAAGACATAAAAAACAAACTCAAGAATTTCTCGAAGAACCTCCAAGAATTAACATTCAAAGGTATGTTAGGTATTCATCTATGGGTTCCTTCCACCCATAGAGTCCAAGAATCCATTTTAAAACTGTGAGATTGTTGATTTATGAATTGTACGCTTGAAATTGGATTGTTTTCATGTTCATGACATTAATTGAGTTTAAATCCATGATTAATTGTGGTTTTCCTGAAATTAAAATAGCATGTATATTGAATTGTGTAATTTCCATGTTATAATCCTTGAATTTGCAAGTTTGGACATTGTAGTTGCAATGTTTATATGATATCCCTGATTATGTGTATTAAGTTGTGCTCCCTAAGTGTTTGATAGAATGTCCATGTGAATTAAATGGTGAAATCATGGCATGCTAGTATATGTACAAGCTTATGCTCTACATGTCTTTGATAATATATCTCTATGAATAAATTATGGACAAATATACATTGTTATGTTTCTCAAGATCATACGACACTCTATTTTTCATGCAATCGAGTCCTGGGGGTATTTAATACCCAAAAAATCTAGTTGTTTACCTAGAGCTACAGTAGTTACAGAAGGTATCAGTCATGTCATGATCATCATAACTCAGTAGTACTTAGTTAGCGATAAAACTCAGTAAAAACTCTGTATCTATCTAGTCTAGTTTAGTACAATCAGTTCAGGGTTTATTCAGTTGGGAGTAGGATTCAACACCGAGTGAACCCAAGGATAGGGGCTCACCTGCCAGTAGACGGAGAGATCCTTAGAAGCAGTCCTTGTATTGCAGAACTATGAAGCCAGCGTAAGTTGAGATATCAACATGCCAGTTGAAGGTTGATGAGGTATTGCAGAACTATGAACCCAGCGTAAGTTGAGATATCAACATGCCAGTTGAAGGTTGATGAGGTATTTTAACCTGCCAGTTGAGGGCTCCACCGTTCTCAATAGAGTTCTTTCCAGATGAGGGTAACTCTTTATCTTGTCTTTAGGCATGGCATGGTACTGGCACCCTTCTAACTGGGGTTACAGGTTGGACCCTAGATATGTTATTTGGGGCATGTCGGTTAGATGATTACCTCCCATAATTTTAGTTTCAGTCTCAATATAAAACTCAGTTCAGTTATACAGAATCAGGACTATCAGATACAGTCACTCATTTATCAGTAATTCAGTTATTAAAAATCTTAGATTATCAGTTATACAGTTATCAGAACTTAGAACTCAGATTTAGTAAAAGCTTATTCACAATATACACGTATATGCATAGTATTGCATACTTAGTATTTACAGTAGTTTCAGTTATCCATGTACTCCCATATTCAGTTATTCTATACCATTCAGTCACTTACTGTTCATGCATATGAGCCCTTGCATTAAGTCTTACCTCATCTAGCATACCAATATATTCCACGTACTGATGCATACTTTCTCTTTGTGCTATGATATCTTATATCATAGGTTCGAATGCTCAGGTTCTTGATAGATTCAGTTATCAACAACAGTTTTAGTTGTGAGTCCTCATCTATCGAGGGTATGTTTTTATTTCAGTGTTTAAGTTTATTAGTAGTTCAGTAGTCATAGTTAGTTGGGGGTTTGTCCCATCAACTCTACATTCAGACAGTTTAGTTAGAGGCTTTCCAGACTAGACTTTTAGATAGTATTTAGTTTTGTAGATTATTATTACAGTTGATGTTCTTTATTAGTATTTGAAATTCTGAACCTTATGGAATTTCAACCTATTTTTCGCATCATTATAGTATTATTATTCAGTGCTCACAACAAATATCAGTCATAAGTTAGCTTGTGGTCCTTCGGCTTCGTAAGCACTGTGTAGCATTTGGGGTACAGACTCGGGCGTTACATTTTTTTTCCTTCCTATCTGGTTAAATAAAGCCCAATTTGGATCAACCCACTTTTACCCATAGGCCCAATACTATGGGGCATATATATATATATATACATATATATATATATATATGTATGTATGTATGTATCTTTTTAGGTCTTATTTCAACATTCACAAAGAGTGTTTTAGCAGCCACAAAAGAGAGAAAGTGTGCAGATTTTCGCATTAAATTTCCAGCCACAGTAGTCAACTTCAAATTGTGATTTCTTCTTCGTTTCTTGTCCGATTGAGATGATTTTTAGATAGCTTGTTTATTTCATATCAATATTTGATTAGAGATTGACAGAGGTGGATTTGGTTGCCTGTAGCTCCTGTTTTACATCTGTGAATAATAGCTGCATTTTTGGTATTTGTGCTCCTTTTTATTCTCTAGTTTTGGTTCTATATTGTTGTGTTGTTGCTCGTTATTTGGCACTTATTTTGTGGCCAATTTTGGAGAACAATATTGTAACTCTTGGTGATTATAGTAGTGATTTGTCCCCATAATTTTTTACTCTTCACATCAGAGGATTTTCCACGTAAATTTTGTGTCTCATGTGGTTGATTTTATTCTTGTCTTGTTTTGTTCACTTGGTTGATTTATTGGTTGCCATATTACCTTTGTTTTGATTGGGTTTTCTTGTCTTCTCTTGGTTCAAATTGAAAGAAAAAGTTTTGACAGGGGTATTCTTCCACTGCTACTCTGTCATGCATTTTAATAGTGCCTTGACTCTTTCCCAACACTATTTTCTCATGTAGTGAGATTGACTCAATATATTACCCTACTATTTTGTTTAATCTTGATACCCGGCATAGTACCAATTTCTCCAAGATCCTTCATTATGAATGTATGAAATAAAAATCTCTAATGATCGTTTATTATTTCTTTTGACCAATATATCGATAAACTATCACACAATATCTCATATCCATCACGAATTATAAATTGAAAACATACAAACTATCTTAAGTTATATTGGTGAAATTACAATAAAATTACAATAAAAATTGCAAATGAAGAAAATAAAACTATCTTCTTCTTGGATGAGGCACTGATATCTTGCTCTTTTTAAGGAGATTCAAGCCCAGTGCAACAAATGTTTTCAACGGACCAGCAGTAATCTTCTTGACTTGTCTCCTCCTGGATACAACAATCTTCTCACAAAAAATAACTCAACAACTCTGGACAAGAGTTGAGTTCAAAGCGCCACAAAAAACACCCCCTTCAACTAATAATTTTCTTTCTAACTTTTGTTAACTCTATATTTTCTTGAACATGCAAAATAATGCAAGAACAGCTCTATTTATAGGTGTAAAAATCTTTCATGCAATAAATAAGAATGACTGATGGTTGTAAAGAGGAAAGATCAATGACCTTTAGGTTATAAGATTTACAAGAGTAACGAAGAGAATAAAGATAGAAGTTACAAGAGTTACAAAAAACTTATGTCCACATTCTACCACCACTAACTGTTGTGTTTAAAGACATAAGAAACACAAATGAATATGAGTTAAAATCTGAAAGAAATAGCCATGAAATGTGGGTACATTGCCAAATAATGACATTAAGAATGAAAGGATAATGCCGTACATATTAAGCAAAGAAATGGACTATTAAGTCACCATAATGTCAGTAAAACAAAACTCCCACTTACTGCCTATGATAGTTACCATAAAGATAACTTAATGTTATATATATAGAATATTGAGACACAATAATATTCAATAATATTAAAATGTCTATCCATCAATCCTCATCTTATTTTAATATTAATACAAGAAAGTCCACTAGTTAAAGGAAGGCTGCCATGCATTATAAAGGTATGCTCTGCATTGAACCTCCACTTAGTAAAACAGTACTTCTTTTACTCTTGTGATGACCCGATTTACGAGCCATGATGGCAACTACTAAACCTCACCAGTAGTTATGCCAAATCATAACCTGGATCTAATGCAATGGGTTAATTTGCTAGGAAATTCCCATCAAAGGAGAAATTGAACAATACATCTTATAAATAACAAAGGTGCTAGATAGAATAAAAAGTCAAAACAAGATACCAATCCCACAACCTGGTAGAGCCAGTACAAGAGCATCTATTAGTATTAATACAACTCAAAGTCTAGAATAGTCAATACACTTGTCTTGAAACAAATGACTGAAAATAAATATAAGGAGAAATGGGCAACTCAAATCCATGAGATCACCTTATCTCCGAAAATCAGTCAACACATGAACAATGATCAACGGCGACAACTAGTAACTAAAAAGGTACAGAAGTGTAGTATGAGTACCAAAATAATAGGTACTCAGTAGCAATCATTGGCCGACTGCGCTAAATCATGATATAAGTATGATAACATACAATATAACATAACTAAGTCAGGATATAGAAACGAACCTAAATCATCTTCAATGTCATTGTAGATAATAAGTAAATTCGAGATAATAATATAACATAAGGCATCAACACATGTCAGTTAGCGCTTGAACATAATAAGTAAATAATTTGAAATAATAATGTATTATAAAGCATTAACAAAAGCAACCACAAACCACAAAATTGGCTTCCATACGCCAATTGATGTGAAAAAGTAAAGAACTCGTCACAACCTCCCATATGATTGGAGAGTACAATCATGTGAAGAAAAAAGCAATCAACCAATATTATAGCTAACTTTCATCTTCATTTAACCATCATCCCACAATTATCATCAATCGGTCATGTTTGACCTCTCACGATTTACCAAATTAGACCATATACCCATATTCCATAATGATACCTTCATTTAGCAAAATCATCATCGATACTCAATAATTACCGAGTTATGAGCTAACCCATTTTTATTAACTAATCCACTTGACTATAAGTCATTATCTAGCCTCTATTCATCATTTAACAACTATTCTCCATATACCCTCTAATCTTATCTTTAGTTATCAACTAGCCAATATTAATCAACTAACCAATACGTAGCAACTAACCAATATTCATTAACAAATCATTCTTTACCAACTAATCATCATTTATCAACTAGTCATGATTAGTCACTTAACCAATATTCACCACAAAGCCTTATTAATCACTAATGATCAACTATACCACTTTATAATCATTTAGCACTAATCAACAATTATCACGAACCATTACAAGTCCACTAATTATCATAATTACCATATTCGGAATTTATCTAACATCCCTAATATCATCACCATACTCAACTACATATATATATATATATATATATATATATATATATAGGCCATACATAGGGTATATCCGAACTCGAACCGGTATATGTACACATAGGCACATCAATAAAATCATCCTCTAGCCTTGTCAGGCATCAATATCATCATAATATCCTCCAGCCTTATCGGGTATCAACATATCATTATAATCATCCTCCGGCCTTGTCGGACATCAATATATCATCATAATCATCCTCTGGACTTACCAAACATTAATATATCATCATAACTGTCCTTCGTACTTGACAGATATTAATATATCATCATAATCATCCTCTAGCCTTGTCGGGTATCAATATATCATTATTATCATTTTTTGGCCTTGCCAGATATCTATATCATCATAATATATAAGCAATGTCATAAGTGCCAATAGAATAATCATTAAAATATATAATAGCATAATCGTTAGCATAATTATTCAACATGGCCAATAATTACAATCAGAATCATGAATCTTAACATAATCAATAACATATCTTCTCATATCATCAATAAGCTGACTTCTAGTATATATAATGAAACAATTACTAATATCATCAATAGGAATATTTTCTAACATGATTGCTAGATAATAGTTTAGCATGACCATAATCGTAAGCAATATCATGGGCAATGACTTATCAATGGTATATTAAAAGGATTATCATTAGCATAAAAGATATCTTATCAATATCTTGAGCACTAGCTAATCCATGGCATAATCTATAGCTTGTTCATAACATATTCAATAACATAATTTATGGCTTAAACAATATCATAATCAAGGGCTCATTCAATAATATATTTGATAGCCCAATCAATAGCCAAAATAATGACATAATCAATAGCTCGTCGTAAGCTTAACCAATAATAATTCATGCAGTATAATCGCTTACACATCACTTCCAATGCCATAATCCTAACCAACAAGTACTTTAAATGGTCAACATTTCCTCAAAAGGGCATTCTCTAGGTATCTAATGAACGTATAAGGGTTTAAGAGAATTAATCATCAATCTTGACTTAAGGTGGGTTAAAAATCCCACTTCTAAATCCTCGAAATATATTTCAAGTCAAATTCTACTCTGGACTAGGTTAAGGTATCTAAATCCACTCTTATATGTATAGTATACAAGCTACAATAAGCTCTAAGGTAGAGATACTACTCAAGCAATTTACTAAGTCTAATGCAGCTAAGGCATTCCAGGGGTACCGCGATTGCGGCCCTTGGCTGGTGATCGTTGACACACCAGGTAGCAACTACAACTTGCAAAATTCCCAAGTTTCCGCTATGCCCTCGGGATTCATTCAGAATCCCCTATACGTAAATTGTAATGCCCTATAAGATCCTAAGCTCATTTCTAGCACCTAGTGGTATTTTTAAGGGGTCCAAGGCATAAATTTTACACTAATTATAAGGGACTTGGTAATTTTCAAGTCCCCAAGATTCCATGAAATTTATTTTTGGCCTTCCTTCCGAAATAATGATTATTGAGTTGAAAAATGTTTAGGGGTGTTAAAAAAGTGTCCCGAAAGAGTTTTAGATTTTTTGAATGGGGTTTTCGGTATTTCGGACCCCATAGGTATAAAGTCTCTGCTATATTGGTTTGTCACGGAGGTTAGTCTCCGGGATAACCTCAAGCAGGACTTTCACGATAGGGTACGTAACACGAAGGTTAGTCTCTGTATTAACCTTCATACCACGGTGGCTATATTTTCAGCAGGAATTTCACTTTACTTTAGGAGGGGCATTTTGGTCTTTTCCCTCTTTCCAAACACCCAAATCCATGATTTATAATCCAAAAGGGGCATCAATTGCCCCATTCTTCACCAGTTATTATACGTAAATTTATCCCCCTTTCCCAAGAATGTAAAATTCAAGTTTCTCTTTAAGGATTCAAGTATTCAATTTCCAATTCCAAGCTTATTCTTCAAGAATTCAAGAAATTAAGGTACGTGGGGTATTCATCAATGGGTCCCTTTCATCCGCTGAGTTCAAAAAATCCCTTTTTTATTCAAGTATGAACTTTTACCCTCTTTTATGAAAGTATCATTGTTAATCATGAATTTAATCCCTGTTTTCTTTGAAATTTTGAATTCAAACCTTGCCAATATTTTTTCTATGTGAATTTTGTTTTTACATGCTTTGAATTTCAATCGCCTATGTCCTATTTGATTGTCACCATGTTAATTTACCAATTTTTTTAATCAAACCATGTGAACATATTGTCCTCCCAAAGTTTAACATGCCCCATATTCAAATTCATGGATTTTATAAGTTTAGTGAATTGCATTATGTTTTGGGTCTTGAATCATGAATTTTCTTATAGTATTTTAAATGGTGTTATTGTATTTAAGTATCACTTCGTGTTGGAGGGTTATGAATGCCTGATACCTATATGTTTTTACATATTTTTGTTTTCAAGTAACAAGGCAGTCAGACAATGATTTTATTAGTATGTTCATGTTGAGCACTTATCCGTACAGTACCATGCCATGTTAAGCAAACAATAATATCAATGCCATTTAGTTGGGAGTAACACTTAGCATTAAGTGAACATAGGGATGAAATCTCTCCCATCAGCTAGGCATGAGTCGTTCGTAGTAGACCCTACGTTCTATACCTACAGTGCCTCCGTAGATTATGAGGGGTCTCTCGCCAGTTAGACATGACACTCTAGTCCTTCAGGACATCAGCCTTGTGGATCCACATCATCAGTCATGTGTTGGTACCCTTGGTGTAATGCCCCAAAAGTACACCCTAGATACCATACGGTATTTGGAACCACAAGTGACCCAAGCTAACCCATGAACTGGCATACTTTGAAATAACTACATTATAATAAAATAAATAACAAGTTGTGCTGTGTGAAAACATAATCATGGCATAATCTGAATAAGGACAATACCAATAAAGTTTACAATCTGATTAAAAATGAAGAAACTGCAATTTATATTACTTACTCTAATTGACATCTATAAAGCCTTTACTATACTAACTACAGATAGCTGGGACGTGCCTCTAACTACCTCTAATAAATACATATGAAAATAAACAAACTTTACATGAACTAAAACTATCTGGAGTTCCCTTAATAAGAGAACTCATCACCTTCTGGATGGAAACTGCAACTGTTTGATCATGATGTGTGGGCTACAAATGGTACCTATATTATGAAACAACGTAGCCACACAGGCGTATATGTTGATCAATACTTCTGGAATGTATTGAGTATGCAGGGGTGAATGCAATAAGTAAAACTGATTTCATACGTAATGTTAAAACATGCATGCTAAGTGTAAGTAGACTCACCAATAGGCCGGAATAAACTAAAAGTTGAAAACATCTTAAAGCATGAGTGACAAACATACTCTGATAAGATGGTAAACCTCTACACTTAGTTTCTGTAAAGCTTTACTTTAATGATATAAGTAGACTAGAACTGGGATATAGTAAAATATGAATACTGTACGAATACTGAGTCTAGAACTACGTGATAGAGACTGGCATAACTCAAGGATCTAAGTGTACAATCATACTGAGCAAGGATGCATAAACTTACAAAACCAAACATAGTCATAAATTAAACTTATCTGATTAACCAAATGACTGCTAGCTAAATACTGGTCATATAAGACTGAACTGTACTTAGTCTAAATAACTGGACTGAAACTGTAGAGTACTATGCATATGAGTTGAGGAATATCTAAACAACATGAGATAATTGAGCATACTATAATATCCGATAATGGAATGCCAAGTATATAACATGCTTCTGAAATAGTCTGTAAACTAAAATACTGATAAATGAATAACTAATAACTGTATGTTATGGTCAAGAAAACCTGAAACTGAACTAAGTTGTAAACTGAATACTAAAACTGAAACTGTGGAAGTTATCATCTAACCGACATACCCCAATTATAGACTGATTTGGGGTCCAACCTTTAACTCTAGTTGGAAGAGTGTTAGTACCGTGCCACAAGTTACTAATAGTAGTTGGGTCAAACCTAATCTGGCAGAAAGACTCATGTGATGTATATGGTTAAGTCAACCCTAGTCTGGTAGAAATATGATTTACCCTATGCTGGCTACATAGTTTTGTAACTCAGGGACTGCTACTAAGGGTCAAACCCTCTGCTGGCAGGAATGCCCCATCCCTGGGTTCCCTCGATGTTGAATCCTACTCCTAACTAAATTAACACTAAACTGATCACTAGACTGTACTAGGCTTGACTGAACTCACACTGATTCTATTGATTGGCCGAATTCTATTGTTTGAAATACTATGACATCATTCTATTTTGACTAAAAACTAGATAAACAGCTAAATTTTGGGTATTTAACATCCTAGGACTCGATAACATAGATAATAAGGACACATGAGAGCATTTGAGTCCATAATAAGTAAGCATTATTTAAAGAAACTCATCACTTAGGCATTCCATCATACACATGGGGATTAGTACTTTAACATGGGACAATCCATCAAACACACGGGGATCATGAACTTGAACATGGGAATACCTCAAAATAGGAGCCTAGCATGATTACATAACTAAAATTATGAATTTAGGAATTCACATGAAATTTGCTAGAAATAGGACATGGGTGTTTAATCATACATGTAAAGATATAGCTTGAACCTAAAAATGTCTTAAACATAGGTGAACAATAGAGTTACATAGAAAAATTCATAACTTGGGAATTCATCTTGAAATTGATTGAATATGATATGGGAATTTCATCAAACGTGTGGAAAACATGAATTTAAAATATGGGAATGTTGCTAAAAATCATGAATTTAGGATCTATCATGGAATTCACTTGAATAAATCATGGGAAACTCAAATTCATAGCATGGGAAATTTAAAATATTACATGGAATCATACATGGGCTGAAATTAATTAAAATCACCATGAAAACATGCAATTCAATCTTTTTTGGACATTTAACATAACATAATGATCAAAAAATTTATTCTTTAATTGAAATAAAAGGGTTTTGGGCTCCATGGGTGAAAGAGGACCTATGGATGAACTCCCACATACCTTAATTACATGGATTCTTAAAGAAAATAGTAATTTGATGTAGAAAGCTTGACTTTGCAATTGAAAGCTTGACTTGGAAGCCTTGGGAATGTTATTGAAAACTTTTTCTTGAACTTCTTGGATTAGGAACTTTAATTTCTTAATTGTATTAAAGAAACTTTGATGAAGTTCTTGGTGTTCTTGAGGGGGCTAGGGTTTTCTTGAGAGAAAAAGATGAGAAATCATATATCTAATGCTTTTGGGGGATGAAATTAAGTGTTATGGGTGGATTTGGGAGGGGAAGTGACCAAAGTACCCCTAGACCTTTTAGGAAGTGAAATAGCATGTGAAACAGTTCTGTGATGTGGTTTCCATTGTGTCGCACCGCTAATTACGTCGATGACCAACACGTCGCATCCTAATCACGTCGGCTTACTGTCTCTCATGAAAAAGGCCATAACTTTTCACTCGGGTATCAAATTATGGAGAAATTGATATCGTTGGAAAGCTAATTAATTATATACAATTTGGTGGGTCTTGAGATGCAAAATTCCATGTATATAAAAAGGTATGCATGTTCAAATATACCCTTGCAGAATTGAATACCAAACTTTGGACGAATCAAAGGCTCTAAGCTCAACTTTGTTCTAAGAGATTCTTATGAGAATTTTTTACTTTAAAATCACATAAGACACAAGGATAAAGATTATAAAACTTATATTCATATAGAAATCATTTGTATTGTATCTTTTACACGTAGGAATGATAGTTCAAAGACTAGCCCAAAAATATGGGGTATTACACCTGGCAAGGTACCAACACCCTTCCAACTGGGGTTACAGATTGGACCTTGATAGCTCAGATTGGGGCATGTCAATTGTAGTCAGCTCCCACAGTCTCTATTTAGTAGTTAGACTATATTAGATCAGGTATACATGACCAAGTGTACAATTTTTAGATATTCAGTTACTCATGTTATACAGATTATCTCAATTCATGATTTACTTGGTCTTGCATTCTTTATAGTTATTTATGCATCCATTTTTAGTATCCATGTGTATTTTAATTTAGTACCTATCTCACATACCAGTACATTTAAAGTACTAACTTTATACTCTCTTTTGCGTATTATTGATTTCATAATATAGGTTCGAACGCTCAGTTCTCTGATCGCCCTTAGTCAGCTCAGTACCTATCAGCAGTAGTAGTGGTGAGTCCGTATCCATTGAGGACAAGTAATTTTCAGTTATTTTAGTATTTATTCATGTATAGTTAGTTGTAGTTATTTGGGGATTTATCCCCAAATAAATCCAAATGTCTTAGAGGCTTCAGACTAGATGTTCATATATTCAGATATTTAGATATTTAGATTTATTTTTCAAATTCTTTTTTTAGAAATTCAGACAAGATGGTATTTATATCAGTTCAGTTTCCACAAATGCTACTTTATCATTATTTTATTCAGTGCTCATAGCAGGTACTTGATCATGGGTTAGATTGGGGTTACTTGTGGACTTAAGCATCGTATTACAGCTAGGAGGTAGACTCGGGTCGTGAAAAAACTTGGTATCAAGGCTTGAGATTTAAAAGTGTCCTAGGGAGTCTAAAAGCTACATTGAGTAGAGTCTTGTTAATGGGCGTGTAGAGCACCTCACTTATGGGCAAGAGGCTACAGAGACATTTTAGGAAAGTTTTCCTTCTTTTAGTAATCATGTTGTGCAAAAGAGTATGAGCTCTATTGAATCCTTTTTTTCTCCCACTCATCCTTAATTCTTTTTATATAATTAAATCCTAGATAAAACAACAGAAGAAGGAACGGGGATCAGCCCACACCACCACCTGTTCTGAAAAAACCCCTAAATGACTATGTTTCCCACGTTGAGTTTAGGGCCATTTTGACAGCTTTGGCCTATTCTGTAGCTACTCAGAATAATCAGCAAGATATTTCTCTAACCAATCCAGTGTTTAATACAGCTGTAGCAAGGATCGAAGACTTTACTTAGATGAATCGCCCTTTGTTTTCTAGATCCAAGTCTGAAGAGGATCCCTAGGAGTTTCTGGATAGGGTGTAAAAAGTAACAGACATTATGGGTGTCACTTTGAGTGAGAGTATAGACTTGGCTGCTTACCAGTTATAGGGAGTATCTTATACCTGGTTCAAGCAGTAGAGTGAGGACATAGGTATTGAGGCAGGGCATATAGAGTGGGAGGAGTTTGCCATGACCTTTTTAGATAGGTTCTTCCTACTAGAGATGAGGGAAGCTAAGGTGTAGAAGTTCATAAATCTAAAGTAGGGCAACATGAGTGTGAGGGAATATTCACTCAAGTTTACTTAGTTGGCAAGGTATGCTCTGACTATGGTGGCTGACTCTAGGTCCAGGATGAGTAAGATTGTGTCGGGTGTGTCTGACAATGTAGTCAAGTAGTGTAGGAAAACCATGTTGATTAAGGAGATGGACCTTTCTAGGCTGATGGTTCATACTAAATAGATTGAGGAGAAAAAACTCAAGGGGAAGGAAAGAGAGAATAAGAGGGCAAGAAAAGGTAGCTTAAACTTCCCTCAGCCAAGGTCAGAAGGTGGAAACTGTTCTCAGTTCTTCCAAAAATTTTTAGCTCCAACACCATCTTCAGCCAGTGCGCCAGTGACTAAGTTTTGGCAGGACAGTCAGGAGAGGGTGCTAGGCTCTAAGTCCCATGGTAGTGTAAATTATAGTCATATCAATTCTCTTTGAAAAAAGTGATGTAAGAATCATCAAGGTGAGTGCAGAGCAGGTAGTGAAAGATATTTTAGATATGGAAAGTTAGGATACAGTATAAGGGAATATCGTTTAGGTCTATGGAATGGTAAAAATGATTTTTGGCAAGGCTAGGCTAATTCTTCTACAGCCCCAGTAGGCTACCTTACTCAGCAGGGTACCACCTTTAGTGCCCGTGGGTAGTGATAGAATAGACTTTATGCCCTTCAGACTTTACATAATCAAGAGAGTTCCCCTGATATAGTTACGGGTACATTACAAGTCTTTTATCTTCATGTTTATGAATCATTAGACCCCAAAACTTCACTTTTCTTTGTGACTCCTTATATTGTTGTAGACTTTGGTGTCAGTCTTTATATGCTAGCAAAATCTTTGTCAGTGTCTACCCCATTGGGTAAGTCTATTGTAGCCAGATGGGTATACAAAATTGCGAGATCACTGTGTCTCAGAAAGTTACTTCAGTTGATTTTATGGAGTTAGAGATGACTAGTTTTTATGTCATTCTCATCATGGATTGTCTCAACTCGTGAAATGCCGTAGTTGATTCTAGAAATAGAATTGTTCAGTTCCAGTTTCCTAATGAACTAGTTATTGGATGGAGGGGTAGTACTTCAGAGCCTAAGGGTCGATTTTATTTCCAATCTTAAGGCAAGAAAGATGATATCCAAGGGATGCGTATACCATCTCGTTTGAGTCAAGGACTCAAATTCTGAAATTCTAAGTCTTGAGTCAGTTCCAGTAATAAATGAATTTCTAGATGTGTTCCCAGAAGACCTTCCCAGAGTTTCTCCCGGAAGGGAAACTGACTTTGGAATAGATCTCCTTCCAGATATCCAGTCTATCTCTATTCCACCTTATAGAATAGATCCAACTGACCTTAAGGAATAAAAAGAACAGTTGAAGGATCTCTTAGATAAGGGTTTCATTAGTGTTTTCCCATAGGGTGCACCAGTTCTCTTCATGCCTAAGAAAGACGGTGTCCTTAGAATATAAATAGACTACCGTTATTTGAACAAAGCCATAATCAAGAATAAGAATCCTCTTCCCAGAATTGATGACTTATTCATCCAGATTCAGGGTGCAAGCTATTTCTCTAAGATAGACCTCAAATCCGGCTATCGTCATCTCAGAGTCAGAGAATATGACATTCCAAAGACAGCTTTTAGGACTTGGTATGGTCACTTTAAATTCCTAGTTATCTTTGAGTCTAATGAATGCTCCTGTAGATGTTATGGACTTGATGAACAGGGTGTTCAAGTAGTACTTGGACATATTCGTCATAGTCTTCTACAACGCCCCGAGACTGCACCCTGGGCATCACACGGTGCTTATGATCCTGAAATACCATAACCTAACCCATGACTGGTACCTACTATGAATACTGAACAATAATAATCATGAAAACATATGCACAAAAAATCTAAAAATGACATAATTTCTTAAAATACTAAAATAATAACTGATAAGAACATCTGAAAATTGAATAACAAACTGTGCTAGTCTGAAAACGTCTAATTGTCTGAATATAAAGTTGATGGGACAAGTCCCCAATGAACCCCGACTGAACTAACTACTGAATTATTTAAATAATGCAATAATAACTCTGTCCTTGAAATATGAGGACTCACCATTATATCTGCTGCTAATAGCCAGAGCTGTTAGGTACGGCCAGGAACTTGAGCACCCGAACCTATGATATGAGGTATCATAGTGCAAAGAAAGAGTATGCGTTAATACATGGAATGTACTGGTATGCTAAGTGAGGTATGATGATGATACATGGGTGTATATGCATGAGATGATAACTAACTGAAAGAACATCATGAAGTAGCTCAATGAGTATACATGCAAACTGTAACTACTGAACGTACTAAACATGCGATATTTCGCATCTATTTATACATCATATATCTAAGAATTATACTAAAATTGAATACTGAATTCTGATGGCTATATAACTAATAACTAATAACTGATAGCCATTGCTCTGTATAACTGACTGAGTTCTTTTTTGAATACTAAGACTGAAACTGTAACTGTGGGAGTGTTTGTCTAAGCAATATACCCCAATATATAGACTGGTTTGGGTTCAAACTTGTGACCCCAGTTAGAAGGGTGTTATCACCTTGCCATGGGATACTAACAAAGCTGGGTCAACCCTAATCTGCAGGAAAACTCATGAAATATATATAAATATATGTGTGTGTGTGTGTATGTGTGTGTATGTATGTGATTGCATCAACCTTAGTCTGGCAGGAGGAAGACTTACCCTATGTAGTTTCGTAATACACGGACTGCTACTAGGGGACAAACCCTCTATTGGTAGGAATGCCCCCATCCCTGGGTTCGCTCGGTGCTGAATAATACTCCTAAATTAATGGACACTGAACTAATTACTAGACTATACTAGGCTTGACTGAACTAATAATGATCGTGTTGACTAACTGTACTGGACTGAGTTCACTGAAGTTTGTTAACTGATTGTGTACTACTGTTCTTGACATTTACTGGGACTATTCTATTTCTACTGCACCTAAATAAACAGCTATATTTTGGGTAATAAATACCCCCGGGACTCAATAGCATTAATAATAATAAGACATAGCAATTCTTGAGAACATAACAATAGTCAACTGTTCACAATGCAATCACTGAGACATTTCGTCAAATACTTGGAAGTAATAAGCTTATACATGAATGAGAACACATGCTAACATATCATAATTTCACTATTCAATTCACATGGACATTCTATCAAACACTTGCAAGGTATAGATTTAACATGGAAGTAGTTTAAACATGTAGTAATAGCATGAGTTCAATACAAAGATCACCAAAGAATCACAATGCACAATTAATTCACTTAGGCATTTTATCAAACTCTTAGGAGGCATAACCTTGTACTTGGGCATAAACAACATGCTAATACATCATAACTACAACAACTAATCCACAATTCAAGGGTTTTGACATGGAAATTACATCAATCACATACATGCCATCTTATATTCATGAAACTTACAATTAAATCTTAAATTGAAACCCATACAAATACACAAACATGAACATAATTCAATTCATAACATGGGAATCATAATTTAAGTTTTAAAAAGGATTCTTGAACTCCAAGGGTGGAAGGAAACCCGAGATGAACACCTAACATACCTTAAGGCTTTGATCTTGAAAGAGAATTGACTTTTCTTGAATGTTCTTGGATTGGGAATTATAATTTCTTGGTTTTCTTAAAGAAGAGATTTAATCTTGTTCTTGAGAGATGATCTTGGGAAGAAACCCTAATTTTCTTATTCTTGAGAGTGGAGAGGATTAAGAGTAGATTTAAAACTTATTTATGATGGCTAAGTACGTGTTTTTGATGATTTAAGTTGTGGGAGATGAGGGAAAAGACCAAAATACCCCTTTAAATTTGAATGGGAATTGCTGAATTTTAAGGGTGACAACCTTGGTTGATAAGTCATCAACCAAGTGATGACCTATCATACCAAGTTGTCACTCAGAAGCTGATTTTATGAGTTTCTGGTCTTGGGTGATGACTTGGGCTGATAGGTCATAACTTAGGTGATGGCCTATCAACTCAGGTCGTTACTTGAAAGCTGAAAATAATGGCTCACTAGTTTGGGGTGATGACTTGGCTGATAGGTCGTTACTTCGGTGATGGCCTATCAACTCAGGTTGTCACTTTGTTGACAGACAAATATGCTGAAGTAAAATGAGTATAACTTTTCTCTATGATATCGGATTAAGGTTAAACAAAATGTGTTGGAAACAAGATTCAAAGAACTTTTGTTTGATATATAGTAGGATACGTAATTCATTATGTACAAGGTGTAATGGTCATCTAAATTTTACCCAAGATGAAATGTTGACTAAAACTTAATCGATAGGAGCTTTCTCAACTCATCTTTGAGTTAAGAGATTTTTATGACCTTAACTGATTTTAAAGGATGATTTAACACTGTAGAATTAATCATCAGACATATATATACATAGAATCATTGGTTTCTGATCTGTATACCTAATAACAATAGCTTGAATCCTAGTTCAAAAATAGGGGTTGTTATATTATATCCCCCTTGGGAATATTCGTCCTCAAATGAGGATAGTTAAGCTGAGAACACTGAGGAGTTGAGGTTACATTCTGAATATACATGTTAAAAATATTATTACATAACTGAGTCTAAAACATGACACATGCCTAAACTGGTTCGTGAATGCATGAATGATATAAGAATGTTATACAGCTGTAACTAAGCATGGAATATAGTAATGCAGGGGTGAGTGCCATAAGTAATACTGATCTCATATGTAATCTTATAATATGCATGCTAAGTGTAAGTAGACTCTCCAATAGGCTGGACTAAATTGAAAACTAAAATATCCTAAAAGCATAAGTGACAAACATACTCTGATAAGATGGTGAATCTCTATACTTGGTTTTTGTATAGTTATACTTTAAGGATATAAGTAGGAATGAAGCTGGGATATGGTAAAACATGGCTACTGTATGAATACTAAGTCCAAAACTACGTGATAGAGACTGACATAACTCAAGGATTTGAGAGTATAATTACACTGAGCACGAGTGCATTGTATAAACATATAAAACCATACATAGTCATATACTAGACTTATTTGATTAACTGAATGACTGCTAACTGAATACTGGTCATGTGAGACTGAACTGTATTTAGTCTGAATAACTAGACTGAAACTATTGAGTACTATGCATATGAGGTAAGGAATGACTGAGCGACATGAGATACAGAGTATGAATGCGTGTAAACTGTATTATCTAAGAATGCAAGACCAAGCATATAACATAATTCTAAAATAATCTGTAAACTGAAATACTAAAATACTGATAATTGAATAAGTGGTAACGGCATGCTATAGTCAAGCAAACCTAAAATTAATCTAATTTTTGTGAATACATGCACTGCCATGATAATGGTTGTATGGCTGAGATATAGACAAGAGAGTCAACTTATGAGTAACTATTACTTCAAGCTGGATCTAATTTTGGGAAAAAAGGGTGAGAGATTTAGTACATACAAAGCTCGGGGGTATTACATCTTCCCCCTTAGGATAGTTTGTCCCTCGAATGATACTGATTTGACTAAAATACTAGGAAAACCAAGATGATGCTCGGGACGCTTACAAACTGAATAATGGTTGACTATCTGGGATATGAAATATGATGCATGAACTGAACTAGATTTACAATTTACATAGATGCAAATAAATTATTTCTTAGAAGGTCCATGTTCATGAAACTTCATATAGTAAGACTAGATCGAAAGACAAAAAAAAAATGATAGGAACTTGTCTGTCTAACTTCTAAGCTGAATTACTGACTATACAAACTAGCTCATACTGAAAGCTTATACTTAACAAAATTATTTCTTCGACACTCTATTTATGAAGTTCTAATGACTTTAAGGAGTAAAGAATCTTGGGAATGGTCTGAATAAGACATCTGGACAAGAAATCACAACATGGCTAAAATTCTGTAATATGGAACACAGGCCTACGAAACATCAGCTAGGATAGAGTTACTAAGACTTATGCACTGCAACTACTAACTTTCAAGCTTAAACATATTCCTCGAATACTCTATCAACTATACCTTCCACATTAATTCTGCACTTCATCTGAGACTACTGAAAATATTCACATGGGTACTGATACTCTACCTTCTAAAGTCTGAGTTAGACTAAATTCTCCCACTATGTTCAAGCCTACTCGAATCTATAAAATGCACACATAACACTATAATACTAGTCTGAATTATAAGTTCAACACACCCTGCACTTTCACAACTTCTCATCTCAGAAATAATTCTGATTTCCCCTTCAACAACTAAATACGACCTTTAAATAGCCATTAACTAATGCATAATGCATTTATCCACTTACACACCAATTATGACATTCAAGCCTATCCTTATAACTATAGCCTCGATTAAAACAAGCATACAATAATTTTTTCTTAACATGAAATATTTACTCTCTCAAATCTAAACAAATTACTCATTATTACCCTTATTACATAAGGAGAGGTCACTAACAGATTAGAATATGAGGACCTGAAGCATAACATAATGACTTCAACACTTAACTGAGGTCTAAAGAATAAGGTATCAATGACATAGATTCGTCAAAGAGATGTGAACTGAGGACATAATTGACATAAATCAGAATTTTGTTGATCATTAAGAGTGTAGCATGAGTCATGGGAATTAAGCATACTGTAAAACATGAATACATGAGTCATGAGCTGGATGACCTGAGTTTGGGGTTTCTGAATTTATGGAACATGATATGGACTTCTGGGTGAACTGGAACTCCTTATACTATGAATTGTAAATGTACATAATTTTCTATAAGGTGCGCGACTATGAGTTATAATCATAGGGCTAACATGTAAAGCATGAGTAGATATCGTGATAACTCAAATACAAAACTTTGTACTGAGGTAAGGATGGGTTGGACATCATCCTCTCCTACTTTTTTTTCTACACATACTGACATTACTACTAAAATTTGAAATCCTGACATGGTTACTTGTTCTATCATCTCTCCCTTAGATTAAGGCCATCATTCTAAGTCTGTGAACCACTTAATCAACATCTCTAAACTTATATTTTCCTCACACCATGAGAATTACCACTACACCAATATCAACAACACATAAAACTTTGAATTACCAAACTTAAATTCTTGCATACACTATTTCAAGCCTATTGATTCACCTTTCCTATAACTAGCCTAGAATGCAAAATCTACTAAATTCAGATAACACTATCCCCGATCTACTACTGCTAAACTCCTGGGTTCATGTTTCTAACTCTAGGTAATATGCTATCATAGGATTTTGAGCAGAAACCTGAGGGCACATCTGACTTTATATTAGTGCACGAGTTTTCATGATCATGAATGAAATCTTTAAGACTTTGGAACATAAAGAAACTAATGGAATACTTTTAAGCCTGCGGTAATCCCATACTGTCTGTGGGGACTGTCTGAAAAATCCCTATTTGTAGGAATTTGAGCTTCTCTATTTCCGTTACCTCAAAAGTAAGGTAGAGTTGAAATGAGTAGAGCATGATCAAAATCTACATAAGGTTCTTATAGAACCAAACTATAGCACGATCTGAGACATGAAAGAAAGGAAACTTTTCCTAAAACATCTTATAGCCTTTTGTGTATAAGTGTGGCACGCTTCACACCCATGCACAAGACTCTACTCAACATGACTTTCAGACTCCCTAGGATACTTTAAAACCTTAGAATCTGATACCAAGTTTGTAATGCCCTAAGACTGCACCCTAGGTGTCACACGGTGTTTACGATCCCAAAGGACCACAAGCTAACCCATGACTAGTACCTGCTGTGAACATTGAATAATAATAATCCTAAAAAATTATGCGAAAGAAATCTAAAAATGCCATAAAGTTCTCAAAATACTGAAATAATAACTGTAAATAACTGATAACAATATCTGAAAATTGAATAACTGACTGTGCTAGTCTGAAAACCTCTAACTGATTGAATATGGAGTTGATAGGATAATTCCCCAACTAAACCCGACTGAACTAACTACTGAACTATTAAAATAATGCAATAATAACCCTATCCTTGAAATATGAGGACTCACTACTATATCTGTTGCTGATAGCCTGAGCTGCTAGGTACGTCAGGAGCATAGCATCCAAACCTATGATTTAAGATATCGTAGTGTAAAGAAAGAGTATGCATCAGTACATGGAATGTACTGGTATGCTAAGTGAGGTAGGCTGATGATACATGGGTTTATATGAATGAGATAATAACTAACTAAAAGAACATCATAGAGTAACTGAATGAGTTTACATACAAACTATAACTGCTGAACATACTAAACATATGATATTTTCTATGTATTTATACATTATATATCTAAGATTTATACTGAAACTGAATACTAAATTATGATGGCTATATAACTGACAACTGATAGCCATTACTCTTTTTACTGAATACTGAGACTAAAACTGTAACTGTGGGAGTGTTCATCTAACCAACACACCCCGATATATAGACTGATTTGGGGTCCAACCTATGACTAGTTGGAAGGACGATAGCACCTTGCCACGGTATACTAACAAAGCTAGGTGAACCCTAATCTGGCAGGAAAACTCATGAAATATATGTGTATATATACATATATATATGATTGCGTCAACCCTAGTCTGACAGGAGGATGACTTAACCTATACTGGCTACGTAGTTCCATAGTGCAGGGACTGCTACTAGGGATCAAACCCTCTGCTGGCAGGAATGCCCCCATCCCTGGGTTTACTCGATGCTAAATCCTACTCCCAACTGAATGAACTCTGAACTGATTACTAGACTGTACTTGGTTTGATTGATCTAATAATGATCGTGTTGACTAACTGTACTGGACTGAGTTCACTGAAATCTATTAATTGACTGAGTACTACTGTTCTTCACATTTACTGTGACTATTCTATAGCTACTATAACTAAGTAAACATCTAGATTTCGGGTAATAAATACTCCCAGGTCTGGATAGCATTAATAATAATAAGACATAGCAATTTTTGAGAACATAACAATTGTCAACTGTTCACAATGCAATCACTGAGACATTTCATCAAATTCTTGGAAGTCATGAACTCGTACATGAATGAGAACACATGCTAACATGTCATAATTTCACTATTCAATTCATATGGACATTCTATCAAATAATTGCAAGGCATAACTTTAACATGGAAGTAGTTTAAACATGTAGTAATAGCATGAGTTCAATACTAAGATCACCAAAGGATCACAATGCACAATTAATTCAGTTAGACATTTTATCAAATACTTATGATGCATAACCTTGTACTTGGGAATAAACAACGTACTAACACATCATGACTACAACAACCAATCCATAATTCAAGGGTATTGACATGGAAATTACATCAATCACATACATGCCATCTTATATTCATGAAACTTATAATTAAATCTTGAATTAAAACCCATACAAATACATAAACATGAATATAATTCAATTCATATCATAGGAATCATAATTTAAGTTTTTAAAAAGGGTTCTTGAACTCCAAGGGTGGAAGGAAACCCAAGGATAAACACCTAACATACCTTAAGGCTTTGATTTTGAAAGAGAATTGACTTTTGTTGAACTTTCTTGGATTGGGAATTATAATTTCTTGATTCTCTTGTAGAAGAGCTTGAATCTTGTTCTTGAGAGATGATCTTAAGAGGAAACCCTAATTTTCTTGTTCTTAAAAGTGGAGAGGATTAAGAGTATCTTTAAAACTTGTTTATGATAGCTAAGCACGTGTTATTGATGATTTAAGTCATGGGAGGTAAGGGAAAGGACCAAAATAACTCTCCAAATCTGAATGGGAATTGCTGAATTTTAAGGGTGACGACCTTGGTTGATAAGTCATCAACCAAGTGATGACCTATCACACTAGGTCGTCACTCAGAAGCTGATTATATGAGTTACTGGTCTTGGGTGACGACTTGGGTTGATAGGTCATCACTTAGGTGATGGTCTATCAACTCAGGTCGTCACTTAGAAGCTGAAAATAATGGCTCACTAGTTTGGGGTGACGACTTGGCTGATAGGTCGTTACTCAGGTGATGGCCTATCAACTCAGGTCGTCACTTTATTGACAGAAAAACATGTTGAAGTGAAATGAGTATAACTTTTCTCTCCGATATCAGATTAAGGTTAAACAAAATGAGTTGGAAAGAAGATTCAAAGACCTTTCATTTGATATATTGCAGGATACGTAATTCATTATGTACAAGGAGTAATGGTCATCTAAAGTTGGGCTAAGTTGAAATATTCACTAAAACATAATCAATAGGAGCGTTCTCAACTCGTCTTTGAGTTAGTAGTTTTTTATGACCTCGACTAATTTAAAAAGATATTTTAACACTATAGAAATGATCATCACAGGTATATATACATAGAATCATTGGGTTCTGGTCTGTAAGCTTAATAACAATGGTTTGAATCCTAGTCTGAAAATAGGGATTGTTATATCTTCATTGATGACATCCTTGTCTATTCCTATAGTGAGAGTTATTATCCAGACCATCTGAGGTTGTGTTGCAGACCTTAAGGATCATCAATTACTCACTAAGTTTAGTAAGTGTTAATTCTAGGTGATATTAGTAGCCTTCCTTAATCACATTATTTTTGGTGATGGCATCCGAGTTGACCCTTAAAATATCAAAGAAGAAAGGAACTAGCCTAGACCTATCTCTTCATCTGATATCAGGAGTTTCTTGAGCTTAGATGGTTACTACAAATAGTTTGTTGAAGTGTTTTCTTCTGTTGCTTCTCCCATGTTTTGACTAACCCAGAAGAAATCAAATTTCAATGGTTAGATTCCTGTGAGAAGAATTTTTAGTAGTTAAAGACTTGATTCACTTTCGCTCTAGTATTTACTTTGCCAGATGGCATAAATGGGTTTATAGTTTATTGTGATGCATCTAAAGTTGGTCTTAGTTATGTGTTAATTCAATGAGGTAAGGTCATAGACTATGCCTCTAGACAGATTAAACCCCATGAGAAGAGTTACCCAACCCAGGATCTTGAGTTGGCAGATGTTGTCTTCCACTTAAAGATTTGGAGGCATTACCTTTTTGGGGTTCATGTTGATGTGTTCACGAATCTCAAGAGTTTGCAATATGTGTTCACGCAGATTGACCTAAATACTCATCAAATAAGAATGCTTGAATTGTTGAATGAATATGATATGAGTATGTTATATCACCCAGGTAAGTCCAATGTAGTGGCGGATTCCCTTAGCAGACTGTCTATGGCTAGTGTTGCTCATGTTGAGGTTGATAAGAAGGAGTTAGTTCGTAAGGTTAATCAGCTTGCTAGGTTAGGAGTTTGGTTGGTTGATTTGGATGAAGGTAGTATATAGGTTCAGAATTGTTTGAAATCTTCATTGATTGCCAAAGTAAAAAAAATCAAGACAGAGATCCTATTTTGGTCAAGTTGACGGAGGTAGTCAGGGATCAAAAGGTTGAGGTTTTCTCCTAAGGGGGAGATGGGGTTCTTTATTGTCAAGGAAGACTATATGTTCCATGTGTTGATGGTTTGAGACAATAAATATTAGCTGAAGTGCATGGTACACGATATTCTATTCACCCAGAATCAACTAAAATATACTGTGATTTGTGGGAAATCTATTGGTGGGGTGGTATGAAGAAAGATATTGCAGAGTTTGTGGCTAAGTGTTTGAATTTTCAGCAGGTTAAGGTTGAACCCCAAAGGCCTAGTGGTATACTTTAGGAGTTTAGTATCCCTACTTGGAAGTGGGAGATGGTGAACATGGTTTCATGACAGGCTTTCCTCGTATGTGTCGTCATCATGATTCGGTATGGGTCATTGTGGATCAAATGACCAAGTCAGACCATTTTTTGTCAATTCATACTTCATACTCAACTGAGGATTATGCTAGACTCTATCTCAAGGAGTTGGTAGAGTTGTATAGGGTTCTATTGACCATTATTCCAGATAAAGGTACTCAATTTGCCTTTTACTTTTGGAAACCTTTTCAGAAGGGTCTTGGTACCTAAGTCCATCTCAATATAACTTTTTATCCTCAGACAGATGGTCAGGCAGAGAGGACCATTCATACTTTAGAAGATATGTTGAGGGCTTATGTTATTGACTTTAAGAGTAGTTGGGATGTCCAGGCCCTTTGATTGAGTTTGCTTGCAACAACAGCTATCACTTAAATATTCAAATGGCTTTGTTTGAGGCTCTCTATGGGAGGAGATGTAGATCTCCTATTGGTTGGTTTGATGAAGGTGGAACTGCTTTGATAGGTCCAAATGTATTGTTTGAGGCAATGGAGAAAGTTTAGTTGATTCTATAAAGGCTGAAGACAGGCCAGAGCCGACAAAATCTTGTGCTGATATAAGGAGAAAAGATCTTGAGTTTGATGTTGGCAACTTGGTTTATTTGAAAATTTTGCCTATGAAAGGGGTGAAGAAATTTGACAAGAAAGGGAAGCTCAGTCCACGTTATGGTGGCCCATACAGAATGTTGATCCATTTTAGGAAGGTAGCTTATGAGTTAGAGTTGCCTAAAGATTTGACATTAGTATATCCAGTGTTTTATGTCTCTTTGTTAAAGAAATGTATTGGTGACTCAGATTCTGTTGTTCCTTTAGAGAGTGTGGATGTGAAATATAATACTTCTTACAAATAAGTCCCAATTGAGATCCTTGACTGTCAGATTCATAGGTTTAGGAATAAAGAAGTTCCCTTGGTTAAGGTTCTATGACAAAATCAGTCCGTTGAGGGAGCTACTTAGGAAGTAGAGGCAGATATGCGAGCCAAGTATCCCTATCTTTTCTCTATGGATTCAGATCCATCATGAGGTAATGGTTTTTTCTTAAGTGATTCTCTCAATTTCTATTTTAGCTCGATAACCATCCTCATATCATTGCATGCATTCATGAATTCAGTTCATTCAATGTATCATGTTTAAGACTCAGTTATTTAATCATGATTCAGCTTATAATTCTTCAGTGCACAATCTCAGTTTTCTTAGTATCTCAGCTTAACTAGTTTCATTCCAGGATGAATGATCCCAAGGGAGAGATATTGTAATGCCCTATAAGATCCTAAGATCGTTTCAAGCTCCTAGTGGCATCTTTAAAGTGTCCAAGGCATGAATTTTACACTAAGTATAAGATACTTAGTCATTTTCAAGACCCCAAAATTTCAAAGAATTTATTTTTGTCCTTCCTGAATCTGAAACTTTGATTCTTGAGTAGAACATGTTTAGGGATGTTAAAGGGGTGTATCAGAAGAGTTTCAAAATTTTTCGATGGGTTTTGCGGTGATTTTGGACCTGGAGGCAGCAAGCCTAAGTGATATTGGCGTGTTACAGAGGTTATTCTCTGCGATAACCTTCGTGAGACAGTGGCAGGGCCTCCATAATAAGGTCTGTGACACAAAGGTTAGCCTCCGCGATAACCTTTGTGCCATGGAGACAAAGTTTTTTATAGAAATTTCACTAACTTAAAGATGGGTATTTTGGTCTTTCCCCTCTTCCCAAACACCCAAATCCATGATTTATAAGCCAAAAGGAGCATCAATTTCTCCATTCTTTACCAGTTTTTATATGTAAATATATCCCCCTTTCCCAAGAATGTAAAATTCAAGTTTCTCTTCAAGGATTCAAGTTCTAATTCCAAGATTCTTCTTCAAGAATTTAAGAAATTAAGGTATGTGGATATTCATCAATGGGTCCCTTCCACCCATTGAGTCCCCAAAATCCCCTTTTTGTTCAAGTATGAACGTTTACCCTCTTTTATGAAAGTATCATTATTAATCATGAATTTAATCTATGTTTTCTTAGAAATTTTGAATTCAAGCCATGCCAATATGTTTTCTCGTGTGAATTATGTTATTACATGCTTTGAATTTCAATCACCCATGTTCTATTAGATTGTCACCATGTTATATTACCAATTTATGAATCAAACTATGTGAACATGTTGTGTTCCCAAAGTTTAACATATCACATATTCAAATTCATGGATTTCATCCATTTAGTGAATTGCATTATGTTTTGGGTCTTGAATCATGAATTTTCTTACAGTGTTTAAATGATGTTATTGTATTTAAGTAGTACTCAGTGCTGGAGGGTTATGAACACCCGATACCTATGTGTTTTTACATGTTTCCATTTTCTAGTAACAAGGCAGTCAAACCATAATTTTATTATGATATTCAAATTATCATGTTCATGTTGAGCACTTATCAGCACAGTATTATGTCATGTTAAACAAATAATAATATTAGTGTCATTCAGTTGAGAGTAACACTTAGCACCGAGTGAACGTAGGGATGGCAGCTTCCCCAGTTAGACATGAGTCATTAGTAGCAGTCCCTAAGTTTCAGACAAACGGTGTCATCGAAGATTATGAGGGGTCTCCTGTCAGTTAGGCATGACACCCTCGTCCTTTGGGACATCAGCTTTGTGGATCCATATCATCAGTCATCTATTGGTACCCCTGGTAATGTACCAACGCCTTTTCAACTGGGGTAGCAAGTTGGACCCCGATATCTCATATTGGGGCATATCGGTTGTAGTCAGGTTCCACAGTTTTAGTTCAGTATTCAGACTATATCAGATCAGGTTTACATGATCAAGTGTACAGTTTTAAGATACTTAGTTACTTATGTTATACAGATTACCTTAGTTCATGATTTACTTGGTCTTGCATTCTTTTTACATGTTCATACATCCATATTCAGTATCCATGTGTATTTTCAGTTACTCCCGATCTTACCTATCAGTACATTCAAAGTACTGATCTCATACTATATTTTGCACTATATTGATTTCACAATATAAGTTCGGACGCTCAATTCCCCGATCGCCCTTAGTCGGCTCAGTACCTCTCAGCAATAGTAGTGGTAGGTCCTCATCCATCGAGGCAAGTTATTTTTAGTTATTTCAGTATTTTTTTGTGTTTAATCAGTCGAAGTTAGTTGGGGGTTTATCCCATCAACTCCACATGTCTTGGAGGCTTTCAGACTAGATGTTTAGATATTCAGATTGGTTTTTTAATTTTTTTATCAGAAATTTAGACATATTAGTATTTTTATCTGTTTATTTTCCACATATGACACTTTATCATTATTTTATTCAGTGCTCACAATAGGTACCATATCATGAGTTAGCTTGAGGTTACTTGTGGCCTTAAGCACCGTGTCACGACTAGGGGGTAGCCTCGGGTCGTGAAACAAACGAACTAAGTAACCATACTAAATTAGATATTTCGAATGCAATGGCATAATTGAATTTTTCATCTGAGATTATTTCAAACAAATGTGGGTCCTATACCCCGTATTTTTAATTTCTCAAATTTTTTACCAATAGGTCAAAATGAGCTCGGGTGCTTTGGGACCCAAACCAAAGGTCTACCTAGTTGTTGGCGTATTCAAAATTTCATACAAGATTGTTTTACTAAAGTTTTTGCCAGGTGGCCATTTGGAACCAGCAAAGACTTCTAAAGAGGGAATTGGCTCAAAAAAATAAACGAACTCCCCGATAATCGAACTGTCAGCTCCATCAAGTCATAATGACTTGGGGTATCTATGGAGATCTCTAACAGCAAAAATAAAAGAAAATATGGAAAATAACCTGAAGGGTTGTTACAACTCTAGAGTCGTAGTGGTCTGAGACTTGAACTATGACTGCTTAAGAAAAATAAAAAGTTATTGTTTACACATAACAATTAAGGTGTTGACATAAGCTTTATAGACAACACATTATGGCCTTGTGCTATCTCAATTTTATGAGTTTCTTTGAGAATGAGCCTAATTCTCATAGGAAACGGCCTACCTCCACACTCACATAGGTGAAATCTGTCGAGAGTGTTACTGTAATTAAGCAACCCACTCATACAAGCTACAAATTTTCATTAAGAGTTTTTTTAATACTCAACCTCCACAACTATTACAGGATTAAATTCACTCACATCATAGGAAAGGATAAAAAAGTGGATTTATTTCACAATAAGTCATCGTGTGATTAATTTTTCTCATTGAACCTGGTTATAGGATCTCTAGTCCCCAAGTTGGGCTTCCTCACATATGACTCAAGAATTTATCGGCTTCAATCCCATTCCCCTCGATATGCTTCAAACCTTTTCTCTTACTATTAGTTAATGGATCTGCAAGATTATCAGAAGATTTGACATAATCAACATTAATGGTACCATTTGTCAAATATGATCTCATATTACTGTATTTTCTCTTTATAGGTCTGGATTTATCATTGTAATAATGGTTTTGAACTCTATCAAATTTGTGGTGCTATCACAATAACTTAAAATAGGAAAAATTAGTTTTTCAAAATAAGGTATTTGAAATAACAAATATCTCAACCAATTTGCTTTCTTAGTAACTGAAGCTAAAGCAATTAGTTCAGACTCTATGATAGAGTTAGTAATAACAGTTTGCTTTTTAGATTTATAAAGAATAACACCACCACCCAAAGTAAAAATATAACCAGTATTATATAATGAATCACCTGATAAAGCGTTCCAATTCGCATCATAAAATCCTTCAAGTACAATAAAATATTCTTTATAGAACAAACCTCATGTTTTCGTTCCAATTAATTATCTCATAACTCTCATTATAGCATGTCAATGTTCAATACCTGGCTTGCTAATTAACCTGCTAAGTACTCCTACTGCATGTACAATATCAAGCCTAGTGGAATCAGTCACATATCTCAAACTTCCAATTATGCTAGCATATTCATTTTGCTTTATAACATCATTTTCACTTTCAACAGGAAACAAGTAAACATTAGAATGAAATGGAGTTACAACATGATTTCAATCAAGGAAATTATATTTTTTTTAAATTTTCTCAACATAATGTGACTCATCAAGGAAAATTCCATCACATGTTTTAGTAATTTTTATTCCTAGAATAAAATTTGACTCACTAAGATCTTTCATATCAAAATGACTTCTAAGAATGTATTTAGTCTCTCCAATGTTAAAGGCAAGGATTAATAAATCATCAACATATACGCAAATAATAGCATGCGAATCATTTCAAGACTTATGATATATGCACTTATCGTACTCATTTATTTTAAAGTAATTATCAATCATGCAAGAATCAAACTTTTCATGTCATTGCTTTATTTCTTGTTTCAAGCCATATAGGGATTAAGTTTACACACGTTGCTTTCTTGGTTAGCTTCAACAAAACACTTGGGTTGTTTCATGTAAATCTCCTCATTTAGGCCTCTATTTTAAAAAAGCAGTTTCTATATCCATTTGATGAATTTGAAAATTAAAAATTACCTCAATAGCAACTAAATATCCACTGGGTGTAATTCTAGTTACCAGGGAGAAAGTATCAAAACATTCTAGGCCTTCTAGTTGCTTAAAAATTTTAGCCACTACCATAGTCTTGTATTTATTAACAGATCCATCTGATTTTAACTTTTTACATAAAATCCATTTAAATCCAATTATTTTATAACTCGGTGGTAAATCAACTAGCTTTCAAGTTTTATTAAAAATTAGTGAATCCATTACATCATTTTATAGTATCTTTTCAAAAAAAATAGCATCATGTAAAGACAAAACTTTTTTTAAAGTGAGAGGGTCATCTCCAACGTTAAAAACAAATAATCAGGATCAAAATCTTTTTCTACTCTAGCTTTTTTACTCCTTCTTAACACAAAATCATCATTTTCTTTATTTTTCAAAGTAGAAGTAGAAGAACTAGGTAGTGACAAAATATTTTCTTGAATTCTTTGACCCCCACTATTTTTAGAATTAAAAGAGAATTTATTTTCATGAAAACTAGCATCACCAGATTCTATTATAATATTATCTTCAAGATTAAAAAATCTATAAGCTATACTGTTTGAAGCATAACCAAGAAAAGCACAAGTAGTAACTTTTTTTACCCAACTAAGAGATTTTAGGATCCATTAAGCAACCCCAAACACTTAGATATATCAAATCTGGCTTGTGACCTTTACAAAATTCAAAAGATGTTAATTTGGTCTTTTTATGAGGCACACGATTCAACACATAACAAGTAGTCAAAGGAGCTTCACCCTTAAAACTTAAAGGTGCACCAGACTCAATTAACATGGCATTAGTTAACTCAACCAAAGTCCTATTTTTCCTTTTCGCTACACTGTTAGTTGCAGGAGAATAAGGAGAAGTCGTTTCATGAATCCCAAAGATCTAATAAAATAATTTAACTCATACGACTCATATTCAATGCCTCTATCACTTCAAATTCTTTTTATTTTCTACCAAATTAATTTTCAACTTCATGAAATTTTTTTTAAAATTCTCAAAAACATTACTTTATTTCTCATTCAGTAAACATATGTAAACTTAAAAAAATCATTAAATGAAAGTGATAAAATATCTATTTCCTTCAAGTTTAAAAATATCGATTTGAACTAATTCTAACTAATCAGTTTTTCTTTCAACTTTAAAATGAGGCCTCTGTGTGATTTTGGCTTTAATACAAGCCTCACATTTTTTTAAATTCTCTTTGATCATTGGAATTAATTCTAAACTACTCATAATTCCCACATAGAGATCATTAATATGACACAAACAAGAATGTCAAAAATTAATAGAAGAAAGCATGTAAACAGAAGTAGATGTTTTATTCATTTCAACATTCAATATGAACATCTCATCATAAACATACCCATTTCCCACAAAAATATTAATTTTCACAATTACATATTGGTCAGATTCAATAATCTATTTAAAACCTTCTTTATTAAGAAGAAAATTAGAAATCAATTTTTTTCTCATGAAAGGAGTATAAAGTACATATTTTAAAATTAATACTCTTTAAAAAGTAAAGCACAACTCGACATCTCTCGTTCCAAGCACTTGAGTTGTGTGAGAATCTCCAATCATGATGGTTTTGATCTCCTCAAAAAGAGTATATTTTTTAAACCAGTCTTTGTCATAACAGACATCACGGTTTGCACCAGAGTCAGCCCACCATCCATCAACTTTCTCCATCATGTTTATGTTGGTTATCATTGCCACAAATGGTTCCTCAATAATGTTTGCCTGAGGTGTAGGTCCATGTTTCCAAAATTTATAAAATCGAGCAATATGCCTACGCTTGCCACAGACAAAGTACGGTCCCTTTTCTTGAACATGTTGATTTTTTTCTTGGTTACTTCCACCATTATAATCCTTGGGATGTCTACCATTATTTTTCTTAAATTTTTTCTTCTTAGGCTTCAAAGAAGTATTTTTGTTAGTTTCAGGAAAAATATTAGTTGATGTAGATAAATTTACCTTCGGTGGGATGTTGTTCTCTTCTGTTTGCATGAGTGCATCTTGGCCTCTTACCTTTTCTTCCATGCAAATTTTCATTATCAAAGTCTCAAGAGAAGTTTCATTTTTCTTGTGACACATAGTTTTTTAAAATTCCTTTCAAAAAGGAGAAAGTTTATCTATTATGCCATAAACAATAAGGTTATCTTCAATTTTGACTTTCTCGGACCTGAGCTCACCAACAATCATTATGCAGTCATAAGCTTGGTCTACCACTGGTTTGTTGCCCATCATTTGAAAATAAAAAAATTGCTAGCAGTGTATTTTTTCTCTCTCGCCTCTTCGGTATCATACTTACTCTGCAATGCTTTCCAAATTTTCTTCGCACTAGAGTAAGTTCTATCATAATAATAAAAAAAATTAGCATATAGACAGTTAAGAACAAAATACCGACACTTGTAGGAGTCACCATCATAGTTTTCAACTTTCTCTTGGAGAGAAATACGTTCATCAACATTCATGAAAGAGTTATCTACCTTATTTGGATTCTTCTCAGTTAACACATAAGACACATTGAGAAAACTTAAGTGAAAAATACTATTTTCTTTCACCTCTTGAAATGAGTATCGTTAAACTGAAATAGCTTGTTAAGATCTCTCATCTTGACATTCGTGGATTTTTCAGTTGTGTCCATTGAATCTTCTTAAAATTGTTAGTGAAATTACAATAAAATTATAACGGAAAATTTCAAATGAAGAAAACAAAACTATCTTCTTCTTGACTGGGGTGTAGATATCTCGTTCTCTTTAAGGAGATTCAAGCCCACTGCAGCAAATGTTTTCACTAGTCCAGCAGTAATCTTCTTGATTTGTCCCCTGCAGCATACAACAACCTTCTCACAAAGAACAACTCAACAACTCTGGACAAGAGTTGAGTTCAAAACTCCATAAAAAGAACACCCCCTTCAACTAATAAACTCTCTTTTTCTAACTTTTGTTAACTCTATATTTTCTTGTACATGCAAAATAATGCAAGACCACCTCTATTTATAGGTGTGTAGATCATCCATGCAATGAATAACAATGAATGATAGTTGTAAAGAGAAACATCAATGGCCTTTAGGTTACAAAAGTTAGTAATGAAAAGAATAAAGATAAAAATTACAAGAATTACAAGAAACTTATGTCCACATTCTAACACCACTAATTATTGTGTTTAAAGACATAAGAAACACATGAATATGAGTTGAAAGCTGAAAGAAACAACCATGCACCGTGGGTACATTGCTAAATAATGGCATATTTAAGAATGAAAGGATAATGTTGCACATATTAAACAAAGAAACGGACTAGTAAGTCACCATAATGACAGCAAAACAAAACTTCCACTTACTGCCCTTGATAATTACCATATAGATCACTAAATGTGCTATAGACAGAATATTAATACACAATAATATTCAATAATATTAAAATGTCTAGTCATCAGTTTATTCTCTTCAAATATATATATTAAATTATGCTAAGTCTAATATTGATTTTTAATCACATGTCAAAGATCTCACACTTTAAATGTATCAAATGTCTTTTCATACCACATATAGGAAAAACTTAATCCACTAACTCCTGTTTTCCAGATCGCATATTCATTTATGATAACTTTTAAATATACACACATATTTGTAAACAATGTAACTTTTCATATCATCTACAACTTGACAGTAAATTTCACATTTGATCCTTTTATAAGAATAACAACTCATGATAATCATATAAAAATATTATTTTTAAAATTATGAAGCATTTGAAGATCAAGCACAATATATCATCTATCCTAATATTTATGAAAATGGATTTCATAAAATCACAAAGAATAGAAATTTATAATAAATAATAATAAGTAGGGTTACTTTGATATTGATCGCTTTCCCTTTACCGTATCATGAATCAATGCCGTCATCACCGATCCAAAATAAAACCTCAAGAACTTCTTATAAGCCAAACAACATTTTAGTCTTCATTCTACTTTTGCATAAAAACACTTATTACTGCAACCAGAATGATAATCTCCAAATTATCCCTTCCTTTTTTTAACAACTTTTCCTATACATTTAAAGCAATCAATGTATCTTTCTCCTTAGAAGTCACTGTCACAAAATCGTTTGATGTAAGGTATAAGAAATAATAGTACCGGATAAAATGTGGGATTATTTTATCCCGTGTTTGGTTGGAGGTATAACTTAATTTTAGAGTTATTTATCCCGTCGTTCGTTTATACCATAGTGATGTGATAAATTATCCCATATATAGGATAAGATAACTAATATTGAGATAACTCTTTCCCAACCAAAAGACGTCTTTGAGTTTTGTTCTCCAAAATTGTTGTTCCTTGTGCGCTAAAGAAAGAAAATTGATGCTACATCTTCTTGGTTCTCATATTAAATAATTGTATCATAGAAATAAATTCTACTCTTGCTTGACTACGACTCATCTTGATCTCTTCATGATAGATCATTAATCCATCGAAATAAATATAAAGTGCGTTTAAATTGTCTTATTTTTAAATTTCTTTAGCTTTTAAGCACTTTTTAATTTTCGAAGGTATTTGACAAAGACACAAAGTGTTTTTCAGGATTTTACTTTAGGCTTAAAAAATATATATAAAAAAAAAAGATCAAAACTCAAAAGTTAATTACTGCCTACTTTTGACTTTTAGCTTATAAATCACTTAGAAAAAGCTAATTCAAACACTGTCATTTCATATCTAATTCACATCCACTTGTATGACAAAAGAATTAATCTATAAGTTATCAATTGTCAACCTTCGAACCAACTTTGTCAAATAACGATTGCATCTACAATTTGTTGTCTTTTCTTTTCTCAATCGAGGAACCATATCTTCTTCGTTACAAAATATTATTTTTAGATTGTTGAAAAATATGTTATCAATACAAAATATGAAGAACATAAAATAAAGGCTTGACAATATAAACAATGAACACAAATTTGAGGATTGAAACACGCATGAAATATTTTTTAAAAAAATAAAAAAGGCTTAAAAATACCCCTGAACTATCTGAAATAGCACAAAAATGCCCCTCGTTAGATTTTTGGCTCAAAAATACCCCACCGTTAAATATTTGGCACCAAAATACCCCTCCCTTTAACGGAATTCGGAAAAAGATCAAAAATACCCCTGAACTATCTGAAATACGTCAAAAATACCCCTCTGTTAAATATTTGGCTCAAAAATACCCCTCCCCTTAACGAAATTAAATTATTTCGATTGAATTAAACTCTAACTTTAACTTTTCAACCCTAATACTTTAATTTTTTTACATAAAAGTATTTTTTTAATTTTAAAAATAAGATAATGAAAAAAAGTATTTGAATTATAATATAAATTGGTTGAATTTGATTTGAAAAATAAACATACATTTATTCTAAAAAGGTATTTTCACTTTACATTTTTTTAATATTTAAAGAAATTAACGAAATTAACGAAATATAAATTTTCACTTAAGGAAATTACCGAAATATAAATTAAATGATGAACTTTATATAAATTAACTAAATAATTGAAATAATTTAATTTCGTTAAATACCCCTGTTAAATATTTGGCTCAAAAATATCCCTCCCCTTAACAAAATTAAATTATTTGGATTGAATTAAATCCTAACTTTAACTTTTTAACCCTAATACTTTAATTTTTTTACATAAATGTATTTTTTTAATTTTAAAATAAGATAATGAAAAAAAGTATTTGAATTATAATATAAATTGGTTGAATTTGATTTGGAAAATAAACATACATTTATTCTAAAAAGGTATTTTCACTTTACATCTTTTTATCTTTAAAGAAATTAATGAAATATAAATTAACGAAATATAAATTTTCACTTAAAGAAACTAACGAAAAATAAATTAAATGATGAACTTTATATAAATTAACGAAATAATTTAATTTCGTTAAGGAAGGGGTATTTTTTTAACCAAATATTTAACAGAGGGGTATTTTTGACCCATTTCAGATAGTTCAGGGGTATTTTTGATCCGTTTCCGAATTCTGTTAGAGGGAGGGGTATTTTTGAGCCAAATATTTAACGGAGGGGTATTTTTGAGCCAAAAATCTAACGAAGGGCATTTTTGAGCTATTTCGGATAGTTCAGGGGTATTTTTGAGCCTTTTCCGTTTAAAAAATGATATTTACTTTCTTCCATGCAAGATTGCTATGAAATTGTATGCAAATAGTTTTAGTGAATATGACAAGCCTATTGAATTCTGCACTAAGAAAATAGTGAAGTGGTTCTTCTGGAAAGCAAGAACCAGAACTTGATCTTTTTGTGGAAGAAAACATTTATTCTCAAATAACAGAGAAGATAGAAAAGTTACCTTAGAAAATAAGTAGTTAGGATTTAAATAGAATTATTGAAAACCAAAAAAAGAAAGGACACAACCTTTCATCTAAGAGACACCTCTTCATCTAAAAGACACATCTAATTAAAAAGGATACCTCTTCATTTAAATAATTATAGTTATTAATTTATTTTAAAACAAAGGCAATTACATCTCTTCTAGTATTCATTTATGCTCTATCGTTCACATTTTTTTGACCTAGTCATTTCAATACTTCCTTCATTTAAAAAAGAATAATATCTTTTTATTTTTTTGACAATTTTTTAATTTCAACTTTTTCGCAAAGTTAAACATAAGATTAAAGATCATTTTCACATATTTTAATTTAAACTTTCATGATTCAATTTTCTTTTTTACTGTCTTAATTGTTGTTTTACGTAATTCTATTTTTTATTATTTTTAGTAGGTTGAGATACATATTTGGTCTAATTATATACATTTTTTCTTTATCTTGTATCTCTGGTTCGGGTTGTGTATATATATATGTATCTCTTGATATTTTAGTTTTAGTGATATCAGCGTACCAAAAATACATATTAGTAGTGTTAAAGATACATATTGTGCACGATTGTGCATTTATGTATCTCTCGTTAATTTTTTTTGTACGATAAAATACATCTTAATTTTTCAACATATTGTCGTTGAAGATACATATAACTAACGTGAGATACATTCTACTGATACATTTAATAATTAAACTAATTTGTATAATTTAAGGACTGTAACGACTAAAGTTTCTTTAATTTAGCAATTCACCTAACTAATTATGGAAAAAATTGAATAAAATCCCACTAAAATAGGTAATTTATTTGTCATTCCCCATTTTTAAATAATTTTTTTTTCATATTTCGTTTCCAGTTATAAATAATTCTTACAGCCTTTTTATTATTTTTTCTTGATTTTGTTTGAAGTAATTGCAATGAATATATCAGTGTTGTTACGTCATTCCGGCATTTAAATTAACGATATAACGTACAAGGGCTAAATAATTTAATTCAAAAAAATAATTGAGTTAAAATAAAATAAAATAATGCGAGATACATATAAATATAACATAGCCTTCATACACTATTTGTATCTTTAAGCTTACTAATATGTATCTTTAGTATGCTGATTTCACTATAACTTAAAAATAAGAGATACATATAAAACTTAAACTGATAATAATAAATACAAGATATTGAAAAAGTATCATGAATATGTGTAAATATGTATCTAAACCTGAAATTACCCATATCTGAAATAACAAGAGATACATAAATCCATAATAACACAGAATCAAATATACAAAAAGCTTAAAATGTATCTGTTGTTTTACAGAATATGTATCTATAGTATAAATATTTGAATCAAAACAAAAAATAGTGTGAGATACATACAAAACAACCTTGTACATAATATATATCTTTAAGCTTACTTAAATATATCTTTGATATGCCTATTTCACTAAAACTTAAAAGATACATATAACAACAAAAATAGAGAATAAGAGATACAAGAAATTGCTCTGACGGTCTCCATAGATCTTGAATTTTTATTTTGAGGTGACTCTTTCATCCCCACCTCTCCACCTTGTTAGAACCTCAGTCAAGGGTGTAAACCACGCCATTGTTACAAAATCGTATATGTGGATTAACAGATCCCACTGAACGAAGTTACTGGTACTTGCTTAGATTTAACAATGGCGATATTATATATGTGGATTGAGAGATCCCACTGAACGAAGTTACTGGTACTTGCTTAGATTTAACAACGACGAATTTGTAACAAGAAGTTTTCTTGTTTACATAGATGGCCAATGCACTATAACCAGAAAACTTGACAACATGAGGCTCCAGAAGGTTCTTTGAAGACTAAAAGATGGTCTCGAATCTTTATTCATAATGTTAATTCAAAATAATGTAGACCAAAAAATGATAATCAAAGTTTTGTTCAACAAAAACACTAAAACATCTCTTTGTAAACACAGGGACAAATTATTTCTTTTTGAAAAAATATGGTCAGATAAGATTAGAAGAAATTGAATATGATTTTAGGTGGAAAATTTACCTTAATTCAAAAGTTTGAATTAGAGGGAAAGAATGGATTGAAACTGCCGTTGAAATTATGGCGTATAATGAGGAAGGAAACGGGTTTTATTTTGGTAAAGTAAAACATATAAATAAGAGGTCTTAAACATGAATCTCAACTTTTAGTAAAAATAGTAAATGTTGAAATATAAATGATAGCTTTAAAGTGAGGAAATTTTTAATAGTTTTGAAGCATAAGTTGTTCTTTTAGGTAATTTTTCCTATTAATAATAGGGATGGCTGAAAATCCACGATTTCCTTTTTTTTCTTTTAAACAAAAAAGAGGCATTGGATACAAATGGTTGTGTATAATTTTGTTTAATTTAACTAATATGTGAGAGATGGCCTCAAGTCTAACAATTTGGAGCTTTATATTTTAATAATTTTAATTTATTTTATTCTCTATTTTAATTAATTTATTTTATTTTAAATTTTTTTATATATTTAAAAATTACATTAAACTTACTTAAGTTACTATAATTAACAGCTTAAAAAATTTAAAAGACCAAATTTTTTTGATTGACTATCGAGATTCTATCAATATCACATAAATTGAGATTAAGTATCATATATCATTTGAAAATGACGTAAAAAGTATTATAAATCACAATAATTAATAATTTAAAATATTTAACGACATATAAAGTTTTGATTGATTCACTAAATAAAATCACAGTCACATAAACTAGGACAGAACGAGTAACATATATTATTATACTATAAATTACAATAATTAACAACTCAAAAAATGTAAAACCTATATATACAAAAATCAATTGACTTTTTTAAATTTGACCAGTGTTACATAAATTGAGGCAGATAGATTAGCGTATATTATCTGAAATTATGTAGAAGTAGTATAAATCAAAATAATTAACAATTTAAATATTTAAAAATCATTCAAAAATCTAAAATTATAATATTTAAAAATCATTAAAAAATCTAAAATTGTATAAGAAAATTTGATTGATTCTCCAAATGTCATCAGTGCCACATAAATAGAAACGACGAGAGTATATATATAGAAAGTATTACATATGATGATAATTAACAGCTTAAAATATTTTTAATCATGTAAAAAAACTAACAACTTAAATTTAAAATCATGTAAAAAATTTAAATGATTCTCTAAAATTTATCTGCATCACATAAATTAAAACAAAAAATTAAAGTATAAATAACATAAATACCAACCTTTTAAAAGTAATTACGCTCTCTCCCACTTTTTTAATTACTTTACTCTCTCTCCCTATTAATATACATAACATAGCCGACATATACATAGTATTGTGTGTATATGTTGGCATTTTTGTAATATGTTTAAGGAGGTTGGGATTTGTTGTAATATTGGAAACATAAGTTGTGTATTTGTATAATTTTTAGAAAATTAAAATATAAGCACGGGCGCCCTTGCGTCTAGTTCTTATACTATAGGAAAAAATATATAAAGTAGCACATTTAAGTATTAAATTACAAAAAATAGTAACATTATATCAAATTACATTTGTATTTGTATGTATTTGTATTTTTGTAGCAACAGTTTGCAAAAATACAAAATACATATCATCATAAAGAGCAGTAAAAATCATATGTATTTGTATTTTTGTGGCAACAATTTGCAAAAATACAAAATACAACTTGCTATATTATGTAATTATGAAACTGTTACTATGAAACTCATAATTAAGGGGATAAATATGTTATTTCTCAATTTTTCCCTATACTATATATAAATTTTGAGAGTCTAACATCTTCAAAAAAAACAAGAGAAGAGCTCAATATGAAGAGGATGAACTTTTCTTTCTTTAGAATTAAATTGAATCGGTTAAAAGTTCCTTCTCTATTAATAGGAACATATGCTTTTCATATTCCCCGGAATAGCTATAGAAGAGTGGAATATCCCTCTATATTTTTTATTCTCTTATTAGAAAAACTACTTTTTTTTTTTTTTGGTTAAGATTTGAAGCATGTTTAAATATAGGTACGAATAAAAGTTATCTCCTCAGTTTTGTAAAAAATTATTGTTATATAGTATCTACGCCTACATCTACAATCCTGTTGACAAGGATGGATCCAAATATCTCTTTGAAAAGCCGGCACTCACTTGCCATCCACACTCAAACCTGTCCAACAAGTAAATAAGAACATTAGGTTCGCTATACACTCAAGGAGCACTAACTTCAAATTAGTGACCGGATAGTGCGAAATGAAAACCAATGCAAGGCAAGAACCCGATTATTGACGCTATGCTAATAGAGCCCCTCCTTTGAACATAGATCCGAACTCCCTACCGGCTTTCATAAGATGGAAAGATCACTCCGTCATGACATCTGCATCTACATTTACATTGATATTTATATCTATAATATAAAAATGTGAATACCTTTAGAAAGTGATTCAAACTTTTTTCTCTTTATTAAAAGACTTTTTTTTTAGATAAAATTGTCTTTTCACTATTTAATTTTTTTATAACATTTAAATTTAAGGAGTCTAAAAAAAAATGATAAGATAGAAATAAGGAAAAAATATTCAGCAATCACGGAAAAGAATTAAGTTACATTTAGGATTTGGGCCAACGTATTAGTAATTGTAATCATGGAAAAGAATAAGGAAAAATTACCTAAAAGAACAACTTAAGTTTCAAAATTACAAAAAATTTCTCCACTTTAAAAATATTACTTATATCCCAACATTTACTACTTTTACTAAAAGTTGAGATACAAGTTAAAGGCCCCTCACCATACGCCAGATCTTTACGAAATCAATAACGGTTTCTTCCGCCATCTACGCCACTAATTCAGGGACTGATTTCAATTCCTTTTTTTCCTCTAATTCAAAATTTTGAATTAAGGTAAATTTTTTCGATAAAATCATATTCAATTTCTTCTAATCTTATTTGTCGATTTAAAAAAAAAATTCAATAATTTGGCATTGTTTTTACAGAGTGATTTTTTGGTGATTTTTGTTGAACAAAGTTTTTTATTATCATTTTTTTTCAGTCTACGGAGATAGCCAACCCATATTTTGGTTTGGCAACCTTGTATGGCCAGTGATTGAGACACATTCTCACACATGCAATCGTGTATTGCAGCAATGGTGTAGTTGGCTTCTCCTTTGCCTTATCATAACATAAATCTGGAAGATATTGAACCAATGCCCTTTTGATCTGCAGTTTCAATGCTTTTCACTCATAATGTATTCAAAGAAATTTTCAAAGATGAGCTTCCAAAGTTATTTACATGTTCAGATCTGATAAATATTAGGTCGAGATACATATTTAGATATGTATGAAATGTTTTCAATTTCTTGTCTATCTAGTTATTTGTTTATGATTTTATATGTATCTTGTATTTTTTAAGTATTATTGAAGTTAACATAACAAAAGATACATGTTTATAAGCTTATAGATACATATTGTATTATCTTATATCATTGGCGTACTATTTATGCATTTATATGTATCTCGTGCTGTTTAAATTTATTGAAATAAGCATACCAATATATACATGTTAATAAGTTCAATGATACATATTGTAATATCTTGTATATTTGATTTTCTGTTTATGTATTTTTTTTTTTATGTATCTATTGTTTTTTAAGTTTCATTGAAATGAGTATACCAAAAGACACACGTATGTAAGCTTAAAGATACATATTGTATTATTTGTATCTCTGATTATTTATTTATGCATTTATATGCATCTCTTGTATTTTTAAGTTATGTTGAAATAAGTATTCCGAAGATACATGTTAGTAAGCTTTGACATACATATTGTGGAGGATGTTGTATTATATGTATCTATAATAATTTATTTTTATGGAGTAGGAAATGCAGCATAACAAAGAAAGTGCACTTGGTTAAAGCGGACTTAAATTTTTGTATTCATTTGAGATATGCCTCACTTTTTTGCAAGTATGGGTCTCAAAAGGCGGAGAATGAAAACTTTAGTGAGAATGACGACCCACCGAGGCCAAGGAGCAGCTTCATACCAATGGGAAAAGATTGTGTTTTGAATATTGAAGAGTAGTTGAATATTTAAAACTTTTCATGAAGTTAGTTACTGCTTTTCACTGTTATATACACATTAAGTGTTGTTTTGGGGATTTTACAAAATATTTAATGAAAATGTAGTTCAAACATATCTGTGTACGTTTTATATATTTTCCTTGATGACTCTTCAAGTTTCTTATGTATTATCTCTATTTCATTTTTTATTTTTTTTGTTTAAAGTGTTGTACACCTATGCTTCAGTAAGAGATGAAGCATATGCAAATGGAAATGTATCTATATGTTATAAAATACATTTGTAAGAGTTACATATTTGTCATATTTATTAGATACATATTTAAACTACATTAGAAATAAATACATATTAGGAAGCAGTGGCGGACCCATGTGTTATTTTGCAGTGCTCCGGCACCCACTAAACTCGACTTAGATTAGGTATAATTATATAAGAAATATAAAAAAAAAGATATAATAAATAAAAAAGCACTTAGAGAACAAAAACATGGTTGGGTGTTGTGGCTTTAGGCGGACTCTTAAAGTTCCTTCTATACTAGTGGTGGTGTGTGTTCGAATCCCTACAGTAGCATTTATTTTTATTTTTGTATGCTTTATTTTTTAAAGCACCCACAACGTTTAAATCCTGAGTTGGCCACTGTTAGGAAGTTACACGAGATACATATTTAAACTACTAATAATTATTGATATACATGTTAATAAGTTATAAAAGATACATATATTAAAGTACAATACAAGATGTACTTCATGTAATTTAAAATATTTAAAAGAGATACATTTTTATGAGAAGGTACAGATTTTTTGAAAAAATACCATCATATATGAAACAAATTATCATAAAAAGTTACATATATTAAAATACAAGTATTACATTTTCTTACTACTATATTTTTTTTTTGTAATAGATACAACTTTCATATAGAGATACAAATTTAGATTACCAAAGTCACAAATTATGTATACGTGACAAATATTTCTGTAAAGCCAACAAATTCAAACAATCAGAAGTATCACAAATTATTTTTGTAACTTCTTTACAAGAATTCTCCAAACACATAACTACTCCGGTTTCACCTTCAAACAACATCTCCCTTTCATCCTTATCGATTGCGGTGATTATAAGTAGATACATTCCAAAACCGAGCACACTTTTCTTAACCTCAATATACAACTTCACACCCATATAATTTTGAATCAACAATGGAGCTGTATTACCTTCAACAACATATTGAGCCTTAATTTTTTCGCTAGTTTCATCAATTTAAAGTTCAATGGTAATCACCGGAATCAATTTTTCATAATTAACATATTCGCCTATAACGATGCCATCACTCTTATAGCCATGTATTTGACATCATTAATCCAAACATCAGAATGACGTAAAAGAACAAAAATATTCATTGAAAATAGATGAAACAGAAATGATAAACAATGAATAAAAAAAAAAGAAATAACACTGCTGGACAATGATTATGGAAATGAATATGTTTAAAGTTGAATTTAATAACAAATTGCCATTTTATGTGGGATGTTTTTTACTTATATAACTAATTGGTTGTGGTAACTTGTAATTTAATGCTTTTCTATCCTTTTAATCCCTTGATTTAAGCAATTTTGTTAAATGTTAAGACGTATCTTTAGCTTGTATCTCATTTAAATTAAATGCATCTGAAATAGAAAAAAGTGGGATTTTATGAGATTTTGAAAAAAGTCGGGAAAACATGTAAATAAGGACAAACTAGTCGGTATTTACGTAAATTATACAAAGAATTATGGGTAACTTGCACAAATCTCATAAGTTATGGAGCTACTAACATTTTTTTACCACAATTTTTCTTAATTACATAAAATTTCATAAATTTCATTTTATGATACATATTTTGAACCTTGATACATATCGTCTTTGATACATTTTAAATAAATCGATTAGTTAAATAAAGAACTAACAAAATTGCATTTATTTCGGAGAGTAAATCATGAGAGAGAATCTTTAAGATATCTAAAACAGAAGAAAAATTAAAATTTAAAACCCTCCACTAGATCTTAATATATATATATATATATATATATTGTAATACCTTGTAGTTTTCCTAGATTGAATTCATTCCTATAACGTTAAGAAATAGCTTTCAAAATAAAGAATATTTATTTCGTGTGAAATTTTACATATTTAGACCTCCCATTATGTGAAATTTGAATAAGCTTTCCATCGATACCAAATTCTTCTAAATCCTATACTCGATTGAGGAGTTAGAGCATTTTTAAGTTAACAGTGTCCCATCGAGCAACCATCACATCGCGGTGAAGGACAATTTCATAATTGTCAATTTCAGTGGACCACTGCGATATTGGCGCGTCGCGAAGAGGTCCAAATTCTCAATTGTCAAAATTCAGTAGCCCTATGCAATACTGGCGCATCATGCCAGTGGCTAAAATTACATTCCAACGGGGCACGTGATGGCTCCGCATCGCGGAGTTCGTCTAATTCCCACTCATCCACTTTCTAGTAAGCCACCGCGAAGTGGCGCGTCACGGTGGCCTACCAGTTCAAAAAATATTGCTTTTTCTAGTTCTGTTTAAAAGTTTAAAGGGGGTATTTTGGTCAATTCCTAAACCCCCAATTCGTGTATAACATGAGATTAAACCCATTCTAATCCTATTATGCCCATTATTCATCAATTCTCTCTCAAAGAAAAACCTAGAGCTCAAAGCTTTCTCTCCAAGAAATCAAAATCCTTTATTGTTTCTCCAACAAAGCTCAAAATTGAGGATTTCCAAGACAAGATAACCAAGAACTCATCTTTAAGTACTCAAAATTGATGTTCTTAATGGCTAAGTTAAGGAGTTGAGTTATGGATAGATGATGTTGAGCCCTGTTGGTATGATCTTGATTTTCATGGTTTAAGAAATATAAATTTCGAGATGTGATATTAGTAGGCTATAACGGAAGCAGTATAGCTTATTAATGGTTGAAGATTTCCATGTTAAGTGTTAGAATCTAAGTTTGAATCTTTGAAGATTGAGCAAATAGAAATGAGAGTTGAAGCGCTAAAAGGTGTGAACTCAGGATGTGGTAATACTCATGAATATTCTAAGTTAGTAAGTTTTCAAGATATTATATGATGATTAGTGAGGCTGTAGAAAGATAGATTTGTACCTCAGAAGGAAGTATTAAAAGTGGGTTTTACACTTTCAGGTGTAGTCTTTCAGAGTAAGTTTGTTATTTACGTGTATCATTGTGTTCCAAACTCTAGAGTGAAGTGAGTGTAGTCTAGTTTAGAGTTTATTAAAGGGTTCCTCAGACTTAGAATGATGGCTTAAAGATAAAGGGGAGATGATAGAATGAGTAACCAAGTTAAGCTCTTGGATTCTAGTAGTGATGCCAGTATGTTATAGAACATCAGAAAGTGGGGGTAAGGCTCAACCCATTCATATTTCAGTATTGGTATTTCAGTTATCCGAATATCTACTCATGTCTTACGTGTTAGTTCCATGATCATAGTTCATGATCATGCATATAATAGAGAATCATGTACTCTCCCAGTTCCTAGTACGAGGAGTTCCAGTTTATTCAGCAGTTGGAATCATATTCCATAAAGTTATGAACTCCAAAATTCAGGTCATGCAGCTAATGACTCATGCACTCATGCTTTACAGTATGTTCAGTTGCAGTACCCATGCAATACTCTTAGCGATCAGTGAAATTCAGATTTATATCATGTACACCCTCAAATTCGATCTCCTTAATGAATCCATATCGTGAAATCTCTATTCCTCAAGCCTCAGTAAAGTGTTGAGCTATGCTTAGTATCCCTTCATATTCTGGATCTTGATATTCTAACCTTTCAGTGACCTTTCCTTAGGTCAAGATAGTGATGATGAACAGTTGTGTAGATGGGAGAGAGTAGATATGTTAAGTTAGGAAAAATGGTTGTAGGCTTGTTTTATGTAAGCCTATAAGTGAAGGAATATTGAGGTGAAGCTTTCGGTGTATGACTTGGGTAGATGAGAATATTTCTATACGTGTCTTCCTAGGAATAGTGCTAGTGCATGGAAGTTGTTATTTATAGAGGTATTAGGGGATACGAGAAAGGTTCTCTTATGGTTATTTATTTATAAGCGCATATGTGGTTATGAAGATAGGCTTGAACGTCATGTTGGTGTATAAGGGAATACGTGTGTGGTGCATTAATAAATTTCTAGTAAGAGGTTAAATTTAGTTATTAAAGTGATAAGAAGAATCATCCTAGAGTGAGTAGTTATGACAATGCTTGGGGTATTGAATCCATGGTTCAGACTAGTATTATGGTGTTATGTGTAGTACCTATGATTCCGAGTTAGGCTTGACCTTGATGAGAGGATTTAGTTCAGTTTAGACTTTAGTAGACGAATTTATCAATGCCCATGTGAGAATTACAAGTTGAATCAAGTGAATATGGTATTTAAAGGGGAATGGTATGGTTGAGGAAGTGTTTGAGAAGTGTTGCTAAGCTTGAAAGTAAGAATTTGCATTGCTTTAGGCCTAGTAATTCTATCCTAGCTTATGATTTATAGGTCTATGTTTCATGCCATAGAGTGGTAGCAATGTTGTGATTTCTTATTCAGATGTTTTGTTCATATCATGCCCAAAGTTCTTTACTCCCCAATAGCATTATAAATTTCTTAGAAAAGTGTTGAAGAGATACTCTATCTGGGTATGAGCATTCAGTACGATTAAATCCATATAGCCAGCAATCCAGTTTAACAGTCAGACAGACAAATTTCTATAGTTTTCCATCTTCCGATTTAGACTAGTCTTACTACCTGAAATTTCATGAGTATGACCATTTCAAGAGGTAGTTTATTCACATCTAGGTAAATTGTGAATTCAGCTCAGTATATGCATCAGGCATCAGTTTTAGATTCAGATATGTAGTCATGATTCAGCTCATAAGTATTCAGTGAATGATCTTAGTTTTCCAAGCATCCCAACTCAGATAGTGTAATACCCATTGTATGATATTAGCCTTGTTGTCTCATGATTCTTGCCTGCATAATTTATCACTTCATAGTTCTACATAAATAATTGCATCCTGAAGCTTCAAGCGAATTCTAAACACTCAGCATGAATCAACTTCTTTTAAGAAGTAAAGGCAAGTCATCTCAGAAATCAGTTTCGTGATAGAGGTTTCTAATGTTCTAGACTTAGTCATGTAAGTATACTACCAGATGCGAATGTTCAATATGTAATCTTAGTTGTCTTAGTTCAGCACTCTCATTCCAATCAGTCTGTTGAGAGTGCTACTTGGGAAGCAGAAGCAAACATACATACCAAGGACCCTCATCTCTTCTCTAGGAACTCAGATTTAGTTGAAGGTAATAGTTTTTCCTTCATTCAGTTCTTTCCAATCTCAGATTCAGCTATGTATCTAATTTTGTAAGAATTCATTCACTAACAAATCAGTTCAGTAGCTCATTATGTTGAGATTCAGTTATTCAGTTTATTTCAGTTGTGCATGTAGCCTATTGCCTCAGATTCCTTAGTATTTTTACCTTATCTAGCCACATTCAAGGACGAATATTCCCAAGGGGGAGATATTGTAATACCCCATAGTTTTTCTATCTTGAATTCATTCCTAGAATGTTAAGGAATGGCTTTCAAAATGAAAAATATTTATTTCGTGTAGAATTTTCCCAATTTAGACCTCCCATTGTGTGGGAAATTAAATAAGCTTTCCGTCGATACCAAATTCATCCAAACCCGATACTCGATTGAGGAGTTAGAGCATTTTTAAGTTGATAGTGTCCCACCTGAGCAACCATCGCATCGAGGTGAAGGACAATTTCATAATTTTCAATTCCAGTGGACCTCCGCGATATTGGCAGTCGCGGAGAGGTACGAATTCCCAATTGTCAAAATCCAACATCCCAACGTGATACTGGCACTTCACGTCAGTGGCAAAAATGGCATTCCAAAGGGGCATCGCGATGGCTTCGTATCACGGAGTCCGCCCAGTTCCCACTCGTCCACTTTTCAGTTAGCCACCGCGATAGTGGCGCGTCACGGTGGCCTACCAGTTTGGAAAATGTTGCTTTTTCCAATTCTGTTTAAAAGTTTAAAGGGGGTATTTTGGTCAATTCCTAAGTCCCCAATTCGTGTATAACATTCAATTAAACTCATCTAAGCTTTTTATGCCCATTATTTATCAATTATCTCTCAAAGAAAAACCATAGAGCCTAAATCTTTCTCTCCAAGAAATCAAAATCCTCCATTGTTTCTCCAACAAAACTCAATATTGAGGATTTCCAAGATAAGATAATCAAGAACTCATCTTCAAGAACTCAAATTGGAATGAATAATTCAAGTTTCTTCATCTAATGATCTATTAAGGTATGTGGTGTTTATGAACAAAGATCTTCTTCCATCCTTGTGCCCAAAGCCAAGCTTTTATTTAAAATTCATATGATTTTGAATGATTATTCACGAGATTTGAATTAAGGTTCATACCCATTATTGCTCCTTGCAAGATTTTGATATTTCAAGGGTTTTAGAAGTTGAATTGCATATCTATTTTCATATTTTAATGCCTATTGTAGTAATTTACAGATTTTCAGATAAACTATCATTGTTTTCAATATCAAGCATGATTATTATGATGTTTTGACATGAGATTGAAGCATGGGTTACTACCCCAAGACTAAATATTATTATTTCAAGAAAGATGATGCTTTAAGCATCTTATTAAAAAATTATTTATAGATTTTCAGTAAAGCTTTGATCTTTTGATCACCAAATAAGTTTTGAAATCCACTTTACAGATTTATTACACATTATAGAAAGAAAAATAGCCTCATTTACAGATTGATTAACATAAGTGCCTACCTGGTTTTATAATAAACCCTTATGCTAGTTTTAAAGTGGATTTCCAACGAGATGAGCGTAGCAAATTAAAGGGAGTAGTATTTAACACTGAGTTGGGAATATTCCAAGGTCTCATACTCTAGAACTACGTACCACCCTAGAATTGAGATTAAAGGCCCATAGTGGGCTGAGATAGTGATTACTTAAGCTGAGAGTACATTCCCTAGAAAGAGTATGACACCTGTCCCCAACGTGAGGTTTCTTCCTAAGGAGGAAAAGATGTTGGACTCCATGTAGCTCGCATGGTTTATGTCAGTTAAGAGAATCTCCCCGCTAGTAAAAGTAAATAAACAGTTTTAAGTATTTCCCTACTAGTACAGAAAAGCTTTGAAAGAATTTCCTAAAGATAAAGTATTTTCCTTAAAGCTTAGTGGTAAAGATTTTCAAAATAGTTTCTCAGAAAATAATAACATAAAACCTTTTAAGAAAACTGAGTGTAAAGGCTCATAATTTTATTCAAATTATGCTTTACAGAAAGATAAGAGTTGCAGATTTCAGCTTTCAGATTTCAGACTTAGAAGTGAGTCCTTTCTACACTTAGACAGTATGATTTAAAGAGAGAATACAAGTATAACTTTTAGAACTAAATTTTATGACTCGCTAGATTTATAAATTTTTAATTGCTATTCAAGATTTTAGATTTCAGTATTTCAGATATTCCAGCTTATGTGAGTCATTTACATTTAGTATGTATTGTTTTATAAATGATGATGATGAGATGATGTTTTACTTATGCATTTCACCCCCATATACTAAGTGCATCCTCAAAGTACTGATCCACATATATGTCTATGTGCTACATTGTCTCATAATGTAGGTATCAGTTCAGTTGTAGCACGCATACATATTCAGACAGTTTGCAGCTTCCAGTCAGCAGGTGATGAGTCCTCTTGATTCAAGGGCGCGAGTCAGTCATATAGTTTGAGCAGTATTTTATTTTTATTCATTCAGTCGTATTGATTTGGGATAGTTGAAGATCATGTCCCAACTTTTTATAGTCAATACTAGTAGAGGATTTATAGACAGTCAATAGATTTAATGTATTTGATTCCAGTATTATTTTGTAAAAGCAGAGTTGTAATCATTTTAATTTAGTTCAGTGTTGATTAGATTTAGAAAAGAGTCATCTTCTGCTTATTTCGTTCAGATTTATGTATTTTATTCAGTTGTTCATGAGTTATGCTAGTAGAAGGGTTAGCTTGGGGTCACTGGTGGTCCTAATCACGGTGTGACATCTCGGGACCCATTTTCAGGGTGTTACATATATGATACATATATCTCATATATTATATTTTAAACATATGTATCAACATTAAATTATGAGAATGAAGCAGGAATTCCTGATATGTATCAAATACGTTTATCGGATACATATGCCTGATGCATGCATACTTAGTACTTGTGATACATTAATTTTTGGCAAAATACATATACAAGCCCCTTAATTATTTGACTTTTTTCGTATAGGCACCTTAATTAAGTCATGTACCTAATGAACCCTTTACTCCTTCACAAAACGTATCAATTGAGCACAATTTGCTGATGTGGCAAAAAATATAAAATGCATGTAATACACACGCTAATGACGTGGCAAAGTGACAAATTAAATTATGACACGTGGTATTTTAATTTAAAGTAATCATAATTTTTTTAATATAATTAAATCTAAATTAAAAAAAAAACATTAATACATCCCACCCTACTACAGCCTACTCGTTTGCCCCCCCTTCCCTTCCAAATACCCCTTTCCCCATCTTTGAGCACAAAAATTATAAAAGAAAAAAATGGCATTTTCTTTCACTTTTCTCTAAAAAAATTTTCTTTTTTTTCCACCATTGAAGCACTTCTTCCAACTTTTTTATTTTTTTTAATTTTTTCCTCATTTGCTAAACATAATTTTAGTGAGAAGAAATAAAAAACTCACTTCAATCCTTTATTTCTCCACCAAAACAATAGCTAACAACAATTTTAATTGAATTAGTGTATTTTGAGTATTTGAATTTGAATAATTAAAGATGAATTTTTTGCAATCGAAAGAAGGGAAGGCGGGGGAAGAATACACCAGTTTTACGCAAAAGCCACGCCCACAACTTTTTCGATGAGTTCAAAAAAACATACTCTCTCACTCTTTTTCTTTTTTCTATGTAATTACTCTTCTTTGAGATTGTGATTTGCAGGGAAGAAAATGTTGTGTTTTTGATGAAAATAGATGTTTTTTTTATAGATTTTTCAATGGTTTTCTTTTTCATTTTGTATGATTAGTTTAATGATTGGATTGCACTGACTATTTTTTTTTCAATTGAAACTCTGAACTGCAGAAATGAAGATATGGAAGCTTGGCAGTTGGCAAGGATAATGGAGAAGAAGATGATAGTTTTTTTCTAATTACTTTTATGTGTTTTTTTTTAAATTTCTTTTATGTGTCTTTTTTTGATTGGTTGTATTTTTTATATTTAAGTTTTTTGATTAATTATGGCTTCTCACTCTCTTAGTGGAGAGTGTATTACACCTGCCACGCCATGTCAACTCCACATTAGCGATTAGGCTTAATTGATACGTTTTGTGAAGGAGTAAAGGGTTCATTAGATACATGGCTTAATTGAGGTGCCTATATGAAAAAATTCGAATAGTTAAAGGTCCTGTATATGAATTTAGGCTTAATTTTTTTTTGATAAATTGATGGACTTTGACATCAAGAACAATATAGTTATGTGAATAGATATTCATATGTATCAAAAACTTCTTTTGATAAAAATAGATGGACTCTGATATCAAGAACAATATAGTTGTGTGAATAGATATTCATATGTATCATAAACTTTGTTTTGATAAAAATTGATGGACTTGGATATCAAGAACAATGTAATTGTGTGAATAGATGCTCGTATCATAAACAAGTATTAATATATTGTATACATAAAAAATTGATAAATGTATTACATGAGCATGTAGATTCATTCATGTGTATCATGAATTTAAAACTATATTCTTTTGTATTATGATGAATATGAACGTATGCAAGTACATTCATATGTATAATGAACAAAATACATTCTTTTTTACTATGATACATATGCACAGAGATAAATTTGCATGTTTCATCAACAAATACTAATAAGCTTCATATTATATATGAATTTGTACACTATGATATATTAGCATGCAAGTATATTCATATGTATCCTGAATAAAAAAATATAGTTTTTTTTACTATGATACATATGCATAGTGATACATTCATATTTATCATGAAATTTATTTTAATGAAGTGGTATTCTTCTCCATCTTCGCTACTACCCATTAGTTCTCTCAACCTTTATTGCAAAGCATCCAAGTACACCAACAATTCCTCCACCGCTACCGTTGTCTATGCCACTATTCTTATTGAAAATCTAGCAATATTGCTCAGTTTTTTATTTTTCTCTTAATGGGTATTGTATTAAAGGGTTGACAAGTAGCCGACGAGAGGGTGATGCCATTGCAAAGGTCATCTTTATTGTCATGATTCCGTCGAAAACTATGAGATTTTTTAGCTTCTATGGTATGAAGATTCTTCAAAAAAAATATGAATGCTTGTCAACTTGAAGCACACAATAAAGCTTTCAAAATTTTATGGAAAAAATTAATATAAATGAAAAAAATTGAACTAAATTGTAAATTGCAAATGATAAGATTAGATAGAAATATTTTAATTTGATTTATTTTTAGATATTAAGAGATTCTTGTCACACCCCTTTTTTTTACCAAAAAGATTTTATTTTAAGTTTCTAAAGGATTTTATTATTATGTGACAAGAAGTGAAATTTTTTTCGAAAAGGAGCTTTTATATTTAAACTCAGATTCGCCACTTGGCATAATTTTGGTGTGCCAAGTTACCTTTGAAAATCGTCTATCAAAGAGTTTTTTGACTCTTGTAAATTGATCCACGACCAGAGATTCCAGTTAAGGAATTCTGTAGACCGAGAGGAAGGTGTTACGCACCCCTCGATACCGTGGTTCGACCATGGATGCTCTGTAGAGTATATCGGCTAGCATGACACTATGGAATATATAAAACAACAAAATACACAACGAGGAAAACAAACAACCAAACAGTCAAAAGTAAAAAAAGTCCAATCAAATTTATTACAAATCAAAATAAAATACCGGAATAAAACCTAAACTATTCTAACTATGCTTTACCCGGTGCCTCGGGTCTTGATCACGAACATCTTCCGCTTGCATAATACGTTGGGGCATTCCCCGGAGAATAAATACAATGTGTCTTGGGGGATTTCTTGGCCAAATGACTACAATTGATCCAAATGTGGTAACAAAACCATTCAAAAAATATTTCAAATATTCCACAATCCACAAGTTCTAAATTTGCCTACCTGAGCCTACTATTTGCCTATCCATCTCGACCTATCATGGCATTATCACGTTCAATGACATCAATGAATCAAAACCACTAACATTTGATTTTTATCAATTTTTAATTTTTTGCCCCAAATTTATGATTTTAATTCTCAAATAAAATATCATTCCATCATACAATCCATAACCAAATATTGAATCGACAAGCAAATATTCACCACCAACACAGATCAACTAACCCAATGTTCAATTCAATGCATCGAATATGATAAACAATGAAATAAAAAGAGGGAAGGAATAGAATTGGACCACGATTGCAGCTTTTATTATGCCAATTTATGTGATCAAAAGATGAGACCGCACCCAAAATCCTCAAATCAAACTTCAATACAAACCTCAAATCTCGATATACCCCTTTGCTATTTCTTGTCAACCCGAATCAAAAAGCGTGAAATAAATAGAAACCCACACCCAATGTCGTATGCAACATCACTGTTTCTCTCATTTTTCAACGGGTATTGCTGAGACACTGAAGTGGGGGTCAGGTTTTTAAGGGATTTTTTTTGTCAAAAAATGGGGATGGGAGGGAGTTGTTTAATTGTTATTGTTTCATCAGAGCTCCAACGAGCTCTAGAAATGATCAAAATTGGGATTCAGCAGAGGTTTCAACATTTCTCGATAAGTTCTCGCCGGAAAAGTGTGATTCAATGTTTGTTTCCTCTTTATTTTCGTGCGTCTTTTTCTCTCTCTCTCCTTATTTTCTCTTTGTACGTTTACTAATTTTTCTCTTCATCTTTCGATATTCACTCTCAAACCTCTCCGTTTCACTATTTTTCTTCCATTCTAGTGTGTATGTATGCGTATATTAGTGTGAGTGTGTGTTTGATGTATGAATTATCATAGTTGACTATGTATTTTGTGCTTCTATGTATATAGTGTGAGTGTGTTGTTTGTGTATTCTATGGAGAAAATATAAATGGAGGAATATGTGTGTTTGGTGTATGAATGTGTGTATCAATGGTAAGAGTATGTGAGAAACGTGAATTGGGGTGGGGTACACATGATAGGGGGTATGTCGGGGTGGGAGGGATAGGTTGTTATTTTTGTTAGGGTCAGGTGTCCCAAGTTGTTAAGAATTTATTGGATTTGTTATTGCGTGGAACTTATCACTTGGTTGAAGGTACGTGGTAACACGGGGTAAAAAATAATAAAAAATGATTTTAGGGATGGACAAAATTACGTGTCTACATCATGCCTCTCTTTGGGTGTAAATACAAAGTGTTTTCAGATAAAGAAGTAGACAACAAGACAGAATTTTGACACGACCATTATTCAAAAGAAAAAAAAGAAGGACAGAGTACCACCGCTTCTTGATTTAGGACATACTACCTACCCCAGTTATGACAGAATCAAGTCACAAGTACCTCAAAGGGTTGGAAGGAGAAGGACTATACGGAGTTGGAGAGTCAAGTGAGGTCTTGTCTAGGTTCCAATCTGTGGCTCTGTCATTACATCAAAACAAAAATTACAAGTTAAAAACATAAATAAAATTACAAAAGTCCTATCTATGCAGCTTTCCTTGGCTCTTGACTTGATATTTCCTCACCTTATTCTCCAAGAGGGCTCTTGACTTGCAATTTTCTTACTCTGTTTTCCGGACGAGCTCCCGACTTGTAATTTCATCACCTTGTTGCTTGGCTTTCAATTTCTTTCCCCTGTTCTCCAAGCGAGCTCCTGACTTGCTATTTTTTCAATCTGTTGACTTTCAATTTCTTCACCTTGTTGCTTGACTTTCAACTTCTTCACCTTGTTGCTTGACTTTCCATTTATTCACTATGTTCTTCAGGCGAGCTCTTGAAATCACATCAAAACTAGAAAGAAAATTATCCCAAACAAAGGTTATGATAGAAATCTCACTTTTCAAAAATAAAGTCCCATTTTTCAAGAGGGTCTTGATGCTTTCAATAACATGAATTAAATTTTTTTGCCCCAGTTTATCATCAGAAAAGTTTTGTGAATGTCAAATGCAATCATAACTACTTGGATATTGCAATGATGAATCAAGACTCTGACCAAGAAATACATCTCTTGAGAGTAAAATTAAATGACCAAAACTAGGAAGTGCGTCTTCTAGAGATAAAGGTTTAAGTTAGGAAGTGTGCCACCTGACAAATGAAAAGTAACAAGGAAGTGTGACTCCTAAGGGCTAAGTGCAATGACTAGACTAGAAAATGCTGCTTCTAGGAGTGAAGGTTCAATTTAGGAAGTGTATCACCTAATAAATGAAACCTGAATTACTTAGATAAGGAGGTGCATCTCCTAGGGGTTGCAAGGAAGGACTCGACCAGAAAGTACATCTTCTAGGAGTAAAGGCTTAAGTTAGCAAGTATGTCACCTATCAAGCCAAACTTGACTACCCACCAAGGATGTGTGTCTATTAAGGGTTAAGTGGAATGACTCGACTAGAAAGTGAATTTTCTAGGAGTCAAGACTTAAGTTAGGAAGAGCATCACCTAACAAGTAAAATTCGAATTACCCAATCAAGGAAGTGTGTCTCCTTACAAATGCCACTTGAATTACCCAGATAAGGAAATGCATCTCCTTACAAATGCCACTTAAATTACCCAAATAGTGAAATGCGTCTCCTTAAAAATACCACTTAAATTACCCGGACAAGAAAATGTGTCTTCTTATAAATGCCACTTAAATTACCCAAACAAGGAAATACGTCTCCTTACAAGTGTCGCTTGAATTACCCAAAAAAGGAAATGATGCTCCTTACAAATGCCACTTAAATTACCCAAATAAGGAAATGCCTCTCCTTACAAATGTCACTTGAATTTCCCAAGGAAATGGGTCTCCTTACAAATGTCGCTTGAATTTCCTGAACAAGGAAATGCATCTCCTTACATATGCTGCTTGAATAACCCAAACAAGAAAATTCATCTTCTAACAAATGTCACTTGAATTACCCAAGGAAATGCACCTCCTTACAAATGCCACTTGAATCACCTGAATAAGGAAATACGTCTCCTTACATATGCCACTTGATTTACCCAAATAAGGAAATGCATCTCCTTACAGATATCACTTAAATTATCCAGCCAAAGAAATGCGTCTCTGCAATGCCCCAAAAATGAGTCCCAAAATGCTACACGGTGCTCCTACAAGTAGTCCCGAGCTAACCCTGAAAGCCTGCTACTTATTCTGATGACTCAAGTAAAGGTAATATAAGCATGTGGTACACTAAAATACTGAAATATTTTCTGAACGAAACTAAGTTTAACTGCATGAAATGTCTAAAAGTACTTAACTAAGAAAAATTAGAAGAACTAACACTAAAAAACTGCAATGTATCTAATAGTCGAACAAGCTTCTAATGCTACTGCAAGAGAGTCATTGGGACAGACCCTCAACTGACTCGAAATGTTTAACATAACTGAGTAAATTAATCTAGAAAACTGGAAATCTGAATAAATGGGTCCCTGAACTATGAGGACTCACCACTGCCGGGATGTAGATAGAGATGCTCACGGTCAATCACGTTGCTGGAATTGAGCACCTTAACCTACATTATGAGACAATGTAGCACATAGACAGATAAATGGATCAATATTTTTGGAATGTACTGAGCATGAGGGGGGGATGCATAAGTAGAAATAATATCTCAATGTTATCAGAATTCATAAAATATGCATGCTAAATGTAGATGACTCACATAAGCTGGAATATCTGAAAACTGAAAATTCATAACCATGAATAGAAAAACATACTGCATAAATCTAGTGAGTCATAACACTTAGTTCTGAAAGTTGTACTTTTACTCTTTCTGCTAGTGAAATAAGTAGGACTAAAGTCAAGTCCATTTTCAAATCTTTTAAGCTAAGTGTAAAGGGACTCACCTTTGTATTTGTAAATTAAAAGATGAAATCTCATAGCTAATGACTTATGCAAAACAATATCTGATTAAATCGTGAGCCTTTACACTTAGTTTTTAAAAGCTTTTCTGTTGTTCTTTTCGATTACAATTACTCTATTCTGTAGGGAATTCTTTAAAAAAAACTGTTCTATAAAGCTTTGCTATTAAGGAGGTTCTTCTAACTGACATACACTATGTGAGCTATCATAGTGTCCAACGTTTAGTTCCCTTATTACCTTACGTTGGGGAGAGGTTTTATACTCTTGCGAAGGAGTATAACCTAATCTAAGTGATCATAATCTTTATCTATATCCATCTACAAATGGAATATAATCTTAATCTGTACCTACATTGGGTCGTAGTTCTAGGAAAGTAGGATGTGTAAAAATCCACACTTCCCACTCGGTGCTAAATACTACTCCCATTAATCTATATGCTCATTCTGTAGGAAACCCACATTAAAACTAGCAAAAGGGTTTACAAAGAAAACTAGTTATGCATCTATTTACTTTAAACTGTAATCAAAACTATGATCATAACTTGTAATCAAAACTGTAAAGTGGATTCCATATCTTAACTGAGGATCAAAAAATCAAATCTTTTCTGAAAAATTTGAATGTAAACTAATCATGGAATGCTTAAAGGCATCACATTCTTAAAATATCAATACTCATACTTAGGGATTAAAACTCATGATAAAACTTATGTCAAAATTATTATAAAGTCATGCTTAAAAATCAAAATCTTGAAATTATTGTATAATTCTAGTCAAGATAGTGAAATTAAATTTTCAATGTATATAAAATCATCTCACACGCATAAACATGCAAAAGTAGAGAGGCAATTCAACATTTAACAACTTGAAACATCAACATCTTCAAATAATGATAATTGGGTATGAACTCTAAATTGTAAATCATATACATTCATATAAATTCAATTTTGAAAATTATTTTTTGGGCACAAGGATGAAAGAGGATCTTTGTTCATAACCCCACATACCTTCCTTGATGAATTGAATGTAAAATCTTGAACCTTTGACTCTTTAATGGTGTTCTTGAAGCTTCTTCTTGAAGTTCTTGAACCCAAAACTTTGGATTATAAGCTTTCTTGGAGTAGGAGTTATGGGATTGTTCTTGATTCTTGGAGCTAGGGCTTTGTTCTTGGAGAAGAAAAATATGAATAATGAAGCATCTATGCTATGTGGGGATAAAATTGTGTGTTTTGGGTGGATTTGGGTGAGGGTAAATGACTTAAATACCCCCCATAACCCATTATTTAACACAAAAAAATTAGTCACTGACGCGATCAGCGACGCGTCATGTCGTCTACATCGACATGGACATTGATGCGGCATGGCGATATCGCATCGAGATTCTATTTTGGACAACCAAACATGCCCCAATCCTTCGGTGAAAATTTTGAAACTCACCCCAGAGGTACTATGGACTACCCTGATCATAAAACAACTTAGAAATTGACATACCAAGGTCGAAAATGTTGAGAATAAAGTCATCAAAGTTTAGAGGCAAAAAATAAGACTAAGTCTTCAACACTTAGCTAAAATTTTAGGTCCTAAGTATCTAATGTGCCTCTTTTGAGCTGAATTGAACTAGAAAGAATTCAGAGTATTACAATATCTATCCCTTGAGAATATTCGTCCTCGAATGAGACTAGTTAAACTGAGGATACTGAAGAACCGAGACTATATACTGGCATGCATAACTGAAACAAACTATATGACTGAATCTAAAACATAGCAAGCTACTAAACTAATGTGTGAGTGCATGAATTGACATAAAGATAACCATATGGCTGAAACTGAGACTGGAAAAGAACTGAATTAAGAAAGACTGTTACCTTTGGCTGAATCTAAGTTTATGGAGAGGAGGCGAGGGTACTTGGTTTTCAGGACTGCTTCTTTTTCCCAGGTGGAACCCTCAACAGACAGATTTCACCACAAAACTTTGACCAAGGCACTTCTTTGTTCCTTAGTCTACGGATCTGGTGATCAAGAATCTCTACTGGAACTTCTTCGTATAAAAGGCTATTCTGGATATCTATACTTTCTGGAGGGACTAAAACATCTGAATTATCCATGCACTTCTTAAATAAGGACACATGGAACACTGGATGAACTGATGACAAGTCTGCGGGTAGCTCAAGCTCATACTCTACCTTCCGAACACGACTCAAAATCTGGTAGGGGCCTACATATCGAGGACTAAGGTTACTCTTTTTGCCAAATCTCTTCACTCTCTTTATGGGTGAAGACTTCAAATACACAAGCTCGTCTACTTCAATCTCAAGATCTCTCCTTCTTATGTCTACATAAGATTTCAGATGACTCTAAGCTGCTCTTAATCTCTCTCGAATCAATTGAACTTTCTCCATGGCTTTAAACACCATATCTAGTCCAATCAAAGTGGCCTCACCTACTTCGAACCAACCAACAGGTGATCTATATCTTTGGGTATATAGAGATTCAAATGGTGCTATATGAATGCTAGAATGGTAACTGTTATTATAGGCGAGCTCAATCAATGATAAGTGGTCATCCCAACTACCTTTGAAATCAAGAGCACATGCCCTTAACATATCCTCTAAGGTCTGAATGGTCCTCTATGCCTGACCATCTGTCTATGGGTGACAAGATGAACTAAGATGAACCTGGGTATCAAGACCCTTCTAAAAGGCTTTCCAAAACTAAGAGGTAAACTAAGTACCCCTATTTGAGATAATGGCTAAAGAAATTCTGTGCAATCTGACCAACTCTCTGATATACAGGTTAGCGTAATATTCAGCTGTGTAGGATGTATAAACTGGCAAAAAATGAGTTGATTTGGTCAATATGTGTACTATAACCCAAATCAAATCATGTTGCCAATGCGAATGGGGTAATCCAGTCACAAAGTTCATATTCATCTCTTCCCACTTCCAAGTGGGAATACCAAATTCCTGTAATGTGCCACCAGGTATTTGGTGCTCTACCTTAACCTGTTGACAAGTCGTATACTTGGCTACAAATTCTATGATATATCTCTTCATATCACTCCACCAATAGACTTTCTGCAAGTCGCAGTACATATTGGTAGCTCCTGTATAAATGGAGTAACGCACACTATGCCCTTCTACCATAATCTTCTGCCTCAACTCATCAACACATGACACACATAATCTACCCTGGTACCTCAACACACCATCTCCCTCTGGGAGAAAACCTCTACCTTTTGGTCTTTAACTGACCCCTTTAGTTTGACCAAACTGGAATCCCTGTCCTACTTCTCTTTCACTTCAGAAACTAGAGAAGATTCTGAACTACTTGAACCCAAACATTCCCTTCAACTGAGTCAACCAATCTCACACCCAATCTAGCCAACAGGTGAACTTCCTGAACTAGTTCTCTCTTATCAGTATCCACATGAGAAACACTACCCATAGACAGTCTACTTAGAGCATCTACCACAATATTGGCTTTACCCGGATGATATAACACACTCATGTCATAATATTTCAACAATTCTAACCACTTTCTCTGACAAAGATTTAAATCCCTCTGGGTAAACACATACTGCAAACTTTTGTGTTCTGTAAACATATCAACATGCACCCCATAAAGATAGTGCCTCTAAATTTTTAAGGCAAATACAACAAAAGCTAACTCAAGGTCATGGGTAAGGTAATTCTTTTCATAAGGCTTAAGCTATCTATAGGAATATATTATAACCATACCTCTGTGCGTCAAAACACAACCCAGACCGGTTCTTGAAGCATCACAATGTACAACGAATCCCTTTGTACCATTAGGTAGTGCTAAAATTGAAGATGAAGTGAGTCTAGTGTTCAACTCCTGAAAACTCTTTCATACGAATCTGACCATTAAAACTTAACTTTATTTTGAGTTAATCTAGACATAGAGGATGCAATAAAAGAAAAACCCTCGACAAAGCATCTATAATAGCCAGCTAAACCCAAGAAACTTCTAATGTCTGATGGAGATATAGGTCTAGGCTAGTTTCTTACTTCTTTTATCTTTTGGGGATCAACTCTAATGCCCTCACTGGAAATAATATGACTGGGGAAAGCTACTGATCTTAGCCAAAATTTACATTTGCTGAATTTGGCGAACAATTGGTGATCTCTAAGTATTTGCAACAAAATTCTAAGATAGTTTGCATGATCATTCTCACTACGAGAATAGACAAGAATATCATCGATAAAGACTATGAAAAACGTGTCTAGGTCCTGTTTGAACACTCTATTTATCAAGTCCTTGAAGGCTACTGGTCCATTTGTTAGTCCGAAGGACATGCCTAGGATTTTAAAATAACCATAATGGGTTCTGAAAGCTATCTTTGGAATATCACATTCCCTTACTCTAAGCTGGTGATAGGCGGATCTAAGATCTATCTTGGAGAAGTAACTTGCACCTTGGAGTTGATCGAATAAGTCATCAATCCTAGGAAGAGGATACTTGATTTTGATTGTGACTTTATTCAGCTGACTATAGTCAATGCACATTCACAAAGAACCATCTTTTTTTCACACGAATAGGATGGGAATACTCTATGGAGAGATACTGGGCCTTATGAAACCTTTATCTAAGAGGTTTTTACGCTGCTCTTTTAATTCCTTAAGCTCAGCTAGATCCATATGATATGGAGGAATAGAGATAGGATGAGTATCTAGGAAAAGGTTAATACCAAATTCTATTTCTCTATTGAAAGGTACCCTGACAAATCTTTCGGAAAAACTTTAAGAAATTCATTGACTACGCGGACTGGACGAACTGTTAGAGCCTCAAACTTAGTGTCTTTGACTCAAACTAGATGATAGATGCACCCTCTTGAGATCAACTTCCAGGCCTTAAGATAGGATATAAAATGACTTTTGGGAGACATAAAATTACCTTTCCACTCAAATAATGGCTCATCTAGAAACTGAAACTTTACCATTCAAGTGCGATAGTCTATAGATGCATAATAGGAATGGAGCCAATCTATTCCAAGAGTAAGGTCAAAGTTGACCATATCTAACTCTATTAAGTCTGCTAACATGATATTATGAAATACAACGATAGAAAACTTTTTATAGATCTGTTTGGCAACAACTGACTCACTTACTGGTGTAAAAACCAAGAAGGGCTCAGAAAACTTTTCAGGCCCTACTTCAAAATTTACTGCAACTAATGGGGTCACATAAGAGAAACTCGACCCGAGGTCTAACAATACATAAACATCAAGATGAAAGATACGAAGCATACAAGTAACAACATCTGATGAACTCTCCTACTCCTGAATAGATGGTAAAACATAAAACTGATTCTGGCTCTGACCATAACTAGTACTGGATGATGCGCCCTGAGGAGGTACCAAGCATCCTAGAGGTGCTGGTGCACTAGTAGCCTGAGTTTGGGGATGAGCATCCCTGTTTCCCTGCTTAGCATGCAGACACTCTTTGATTCTATAACCCAACTTACCAAACCATAACAACCTTTCTATCCCAATAAGCACTCACCAAGATTATTCTTACCATACTTAGCACATGGAGGATAACTTGGTTTTCCACTCATACTATTCTGATATCTGGACATAAAAGTCTTACCCCACTGATTCTGCCTAGCCCTGAGGGAGGGAACACTGGATGAAGAAGGTGCTGGCATAGATGAACGACTCTGAAACTGCGAATAATTTCCTCTTCCAAACTTAGTCAGGCTATATCAAACTGCCCAGTTCTAGCCTTCTTATTTTCCCTCTCTTTTTCTTTTAACTTTTCTACCTTAATCTGATATGTGTGAATTATAAGTCTAGCAAGATCCATATCCCCAATAAGCGTGGTAGTCCTACACCCCTTTACTACCAAACCAGATACTCCAGTAACAAACTTACTCATACTAGCGCTAGGGCCAGCCATCATGTCAGGGGCATATTTAGACAATTGGTTGAACTTAAGGCAGTACTCCTTTACAATCATCAAGACCTGTCTCAGGTTCATAAACACTTCTACCTTAACTTCTCTCATTTTACGTGAAAAGAACCTATCTATAAATGTGTCCTGAAATACCTGGCAACTCATAGGAGCTATATTCTCACCTCTACCATTCTTCCACATAACCACCTAATCATATGCTACATCCTTCAGCCTATAGGATCCCAACTCTACACTCTCCCCTTCAGTAACAAACATAATCTAGGTGATCTTCCTCACCTCATTTAAGTAAAGTTATGGGTCCTTACCTGTCTTTGACTCAAAAAACTTAGGTGGATTCATCCTCATGAAGTCATAAATTCTGGCTGTTGCTAAAACCCTATTCTGTTGAAGTAAGACTATCGCCTGATGGTTGCCCTGAACATTAGCAGTCACACCTTGGGCCAACCCCGAAAAGGTAGCCTAAAATTTAGCATGGGATACATTCTCATTCAGAGGGTCAACAGGCTAAGGTGGATGGTTATCATTTCTGCATGCATTAGCTCTATGGGGAGACATTTTCAACTATCATGTAAGAGCACAAGTTAAAAGAATATAGAGACACTGTAAGCACATTAGATTATGAAAGAAAAAGATGATTTCCTAAAAATATCCTGTAGCCTCTTACTCATAAATGTGGCATGCTTCACACCCATGATCAAGACTCTATGTAATAAGGATTTTCTGACTCCCAAGGACTCTTATAACCTTAGGCTTTGATACCAAGTTGGTAACGCCCCAAAAATAAGTTCCGAGATGCTACACGATGCTCCAAACTATAAGTTTTTTAGAGCTAACCCTGAAAGCCTACTAATCATTTTGATGACTCAAATAAAGGTAATATAAGCATGTGGTACACTAAAATACTCAAATACTATCTAAGAAAAACTGAGTTTAACTGAATAAAATGTCTGAAAGTACTTAACTAAGGAAAATCTGAAGAACTAACACTAAAAAACTACAATGTATCTAATAGTCAGACAATCCTCTAATGCTACTACTAGAGAGTCACTGGGATAGACCCCAGCTGACTCGAACTGTCTGACATTACTGAATAAACTAATTTGGAAAGCTGGAAATCTAAATAAATGGGTCCCCAAACTATGAGGACTCACTAATATTGGGATGTAGATGAGATGCTCACGGTCAATCACGCAGCTGGAATTGAGCACCTGAACCTACATTATGAGACAATGTAGCACATAGACATATATGTGGATCAGTACTTTTGGAATGTACTGAGCATGAGGGGGTGAATGCATAAATAGAAATAATATATCAATGTTATCAGAATTTATAAAATATGCATGCAAATTGTAGATGACTAACATAAGCTGGAATATCTGAAAACTGAAAAGTCATAACCATGAATAGCAAACCATACTACATAAATCTAGTGAGTCATAACATTTAGTTCTGAAAGCTGTACTTTTACTCTTTCTGCTAGTGAAATAAGTAGGACTGAAGTCAAGTCCATTTTCAAATCATTTAAGCTAAGTGTAAAGGGACTCACCTTTGTATCTGTAAAATAATACCTAATTAAAATCGTGAGCCTTTACACTTAGTTTCTAAAAGCTTTTCTGCTATTCTTTTCTATTACAATTACTCTGTTCAGTAGAGAATTCTTTTAAAAAACCTATTCTGTAAAGCTTTGCTATTACGGAGGTTTTTCTAACTGACATACACTATGTGAGCTATCATAGTGTCCAACGTCTAGTTCCCTTATAGAAAAATCTCACGTTAGGGAGAGGTGTCATACTCTTACCAAGGATTATAACCTAATCTAAGTGATCGCAATCTGTATCTATATCCATATACAAATGGAATATAATCTGAATCTATACTTACGTTGGCTCGTAGTTTTGGGGAATTAGGATACGCTAAATCCACACTTCTCGCTCGATGCTAAATACTACTCCCATTATTCTGTATGCTAATTCTGTAGGAAATCCACTTTAAAACTAGCATAAGAGTTTATAATAAAAATCAGTTATGCATCAATTTACTTTAAACTGTAGTCAAAACTGTGATCATAACTTGTAATCATGGGATGCTTAAAGGTATCATCTTCTTGAAATATCAATATTCATACTTAGGGCTTAAAATCAATGATCAAACTCATGTCAAATTATTATAAAGTCATGCTCAATAATCAAAATCTTGAAATTCCTGCATAATTCTAGTCAAGATAGTGAAATTAAATTTTCAATATGTATAAAATCATCTCACACACATAAACATGCAAAAGTAGAGAGGTAATTCAATATTTAACCACTTGAAACATCAACATCTTTAAATAATGATAATTGGGTATGAACCCTAAACTAAAAATCATATAAATTCAACTTTGAAAACTAGTTTTTGGGCACAAGGATGAAAGAGGATCCTTGTTCATAACCCCACATACCTTATTTGATGAATTGAATGTAAAAGCTTGAAACTGTGACTCTCTACTGGTGTTATTGAAGCTTCTTATTGAAGTTCTTGAACCCAAAACTTTAGATTATAAGCTTTCTTGGAGTTGGAGTTGTGGGATTGTTCTTGATTATTAGAGCTAGGATTTTGTTATTGGAGAATAAAAAGATGAATAATGAAGCATCTATGATATTTAAGGATAAATTTGTGTGTTTTGAGAGGATTTGGGTGAGGGTAAATGACTCAAATACCTCCCATAACCCATCATTTAACACACAAAAATTCGGCACCGACGCGATTAATGACGCGTCGCATCGCTCACTGCTATACGATTAGCGATGCATCGCGTCATCTACATTGATGCGGTACTTTGATATCGCGTTGAGGTTCTGTTTTAGCCAACCTAACATACACCAATCCTTCTCTGAAAGTTTTGAAATTTACCTCGAGGGTACTATGGACTACTCTGATCATGAAACAACTTAGAAATTAACATTCCAAGGTCGGAAAGTTCAAGAATAAAGTCTTCAAAGTTTAGAGGCCAAAAATGAGACTAAGTCTCCAACACTTAGCTAAAATTTTAGGTCCTAAGTCTCTAATGTGCCTCTTTTAAGCTAAATTGAAATAGAAAGAATTCAGGGTATTACAGTCTCCTTACAAATGCCACTTGAATTACCCAGGGAAATACGTCTTCTTACAAATGCCGCTTAGATTACCCAAACAAGGAAATATTTCCTAAATATTAAATGAAAGGACTCAACTAGAAAGTGTAACTTCTAGGAGTGGAGGTTCAATTTAGGAAGTGCATCACCTAATAAATGAACCTGAATTATCTAGAAAAGGAAATGTGTCTCCTAGAAATATTGGATTATGAGTGTTACCAAGATTTTGATTACCAAACATATGTAGTAACATTGCCTCTTGCATTTTTAGAAGTGAGAAATTACGGCCTTTGACGTTTAGTCTTGATTTGAGGGTAACAGTGTTCCTGTTTCATACAAACAAAACTTGTGAGTTTAAAAATACTATGACTGGTTTATCACTTTAGCTTTTGGGACAATCGTTCTTGACCCCATCATATTCAATTTTTCTTTAAACCATTAGCATATGTGATTGACTTGCTGCATCATTGACCCGAACTCAGATTATTAATAGTGACTCTGAAACAAAACACAATATCTCTGCTTTGTCTTGCTCCACAGATAAATCCTTTAAACCTTGGTATTTCCATGAGTTCCCAGACTTGTCTATTGACAAAACTCTCTGCATGCCTTATTTTGGCTTATAATCATATTTCTTTTATGTGCTGTCCTTTTTCTCTTGCTTTGTGCAATTGAAGAAGTTGGTAGCCAGTTTTGAAATTTTTTCTCACTTGCTTTGACATTAATTTGACTCAAAGACACAAGAAAAATGACTTTCGATTTGAATAACTGACTTCAGAAAACACAAATAAAAATATAAAGAAGAAAGAACAGACAATCAATGTTCCCATTGAAATACAGAAAAGAAAAATTTAATTGAAAATGATAGTCAACTCTAATGATTATGACGTGCATTTTGGATTAAGCTGCCTGGTCTTTCTATCCAAACTTTCACCAATTGTTGTTGAGTTAATGGCCCAGAAATTGAGTTACTTCGTTGGACCAATCGCATTCAGACACCTCATTTGGCTAGTGATGCCTTGAAGGATTTTCGCCAATAATCCTCTCTTATTTTCTTTCTCTAAGCTCACCATTGCCCTATGGTGTCCGTGATAGTTTTCACTAATGAGACTCGCTTATTTTTGTTTCTCTCAACTCAAAATCGTCTTATGGTGCCCGTGAGAGTTTCACCATAAGACTCTCTCATTTTTTTTATTTTTTTTCAACTCACAATCGTCTTATGGTGCTCGTGAGGGTTTTCACCAATAAGACTCTCTCATTTCACTCTCCATTCACAATAATCTGATGGTTCCCGTGAAGATTTTCACCAATAAGACTCTCTCATTTTAGTTCTCGCTTGATTCCTTATGCTAAGGTAGACAAGTAGTTCCCAAAATGCATCATCATATCCATTGCATGCTTAGCCTTAACATTCTCAAAGATTAATCTAAAGGTCATTGTTTGGTTGTAAGTTGTATTTTGGATAAGGTTTGAAAAAGAATTTCATGAGGCCCAAATAACACTTGAAGTGGGGTGGGACTTACAACTTTTGAAATCGACTCAAACAATGAAAATTAATCCATGCCCCAGTTTTTTTTAACTGGGCAATTCTAAATTATTTATTTGGTTGGCCCGAGTCCAGAGTACGACTGCCTACATATCTTACCCCCGAGAGAGGAGAATCAGGTCACACTTAGTTCTGATAACTTGTTCTTTTGCTTGATTTTGATTTCTTTTATCCTTTTTTCTTTTATTGACTTTTTTTCTCTTTAGTACCTTTTTTGAATCTATTTTTTTTACACTCTTCTCTTTCTTTCTTTTTGACATATTTTTTTTTCTGATTCTATTTTTTACTCAACACTTTTTCTTGAACTTTGTTGACTCTATCTTATTTCCAAAAGAGGGGTATGAAAGAAAATAGAACTAAAGCTCAATTGTGGTAAACAAAGGATGATACGATGTTTGGATGGCAGAATGAATGCCTTCGTCATATGAATCATTAAAAATGCAAGTACATAACATGTAATATGAAAGTGGGTGAGGAAGATCACCTGTGACAATTTACAACACTAACTTTAACTGAGCCTGTGTGTTACTACTTCTTCTGCACCTAGTCCAGCATACAACTCCACTTTTGTTGTACATCCCTCACATCGAATGACTCATGCTTTTGTAGAGCTTATTGTCTTCCTATTTTTCTTGATATAGGATCGTGTATCCACTGCTTGACCTAATTGTGATATGCCTTCAAAATGACGATCAAGTTATCTTATGATTCTCAAAATAATTGCCTTGATTTAAAAAAAAAAACTTCACCTTGGTCACCAAATGTCTCACCCTCTACCTATTTTATTTGATGCTCTTTTTCTATATGAAATACTCTAATTCAAAGTTCGAGCTTAAATTGGATTTTAAGATCTAGCGGAATATTCTGCCAGCATGTCACATCACTAGAACCAATCATGTTATGTACTATGTAAATAAAACAAACAAACAACTTAAAATAAGACAAATGACAAGGGACACCACATCTCATTGAAAGAAAAAATAGAATGGTATAAACAAAGACGACAGAGAAACAAAACAAGATAAATTTTGAACTACAACCCTGAAATAATTTGAAAATTAGTAAGGAAAACAAAATAAACTACCAATAATCCTTCCAAGTAAGAAGAAGAGTGACTTCTCAATTGCTGAGCTTGACATCTTAGCCATTAATTTGCATATCATCATGACTAGACCTTTCATCATTATCAGACACATTCTGTGTAAAATTATCCTTTGATTTCTTCCTTTTTACAAACTTTGACCTCAGTTGAAACTTGGACTTATAAGTTCCTTGGTAAATATGTGGGGGCCGAGGACGATGTTGAGGGATCTGTGCACGTCATTTTGGATAAAAAGACAGATGTGTATACCATTGTGCATTGTTCAAAGGATATTGAGGAAGTGAAATGGAACATCTTGGATTTTGCAAAGAGGAACCTTATTGCAACTGATTATATGGATCTACTGTATAGGCTTAGGGTAGAGGCTAATGGTATTGTTGAGTTGACCCTCTTAAGACCCGTTGTGGACCCGACACAATAATAGCTGCATTCTCTTTTTTTCTTTCCTTCAGTACCCCTCAATTGATTACAATATCATCCCAAGTTTTTTACAGAATCCTCGTACCTATCATGCTCCTCAAATTATTATACCTAAAAGTGACAAGGGAGATTAACACTTGAAGACATGTCCCAGTCCTTATATGCAACATCTTCACAATTCGTAATTCCTAGGGAATTTTTTATAGCCTTTTTAGCACTCTTGATTTCCTAGCCATTTTCTCTTGCTCCTCTGTCATGTCAAACATCTTCATAATAAATTTTGGTGGTCCAATTAACATAGATGTGGGCTAAAGATTATAGTAGTGATTATCAAGAGTATTAAACATTGACTCATTAGCAGATTGGAGAAGCATAATCAATGGACGGAAAGCCAAGGTGGGAGCTTTAGTAGAAAGTTGGGCAACAAAAGTAGAGATGATAGGTGGTGTTGTCAATGTGGTAGATTTACATTGAAGAGATAGATAATGAGTGATGGAATCATTGGGTTGCTTTTGGCTTGGAGTGAATTCTGAGATAATGAGTGATGGAATCATTGGGTTGCTTTTGGCTTGGAGTGAATTCTGAGACATGTTGTGGTGCATCGACAAAGTAGGAAACTGACTTTGTAATTGTGATGAAAATCTCAAGGTATTTATGGGGTAAATGGTGGGGAATGAAGGAGGAGGCAACCCACTGGTCCAAGCTGGATACATTTCCATCATTTGTTGCGTTAATCTCACAATGTCTTGCTTTAAATTCTCATTTTTTTACTCTTTGTTTGGTCCATGATGTCACTTTCTATATTCTTGCAGGACACAACTAACCCTTCCTTGAATTTTGTGTGATGTGAAGGACCAATCAAAATGCCACAAGCCAATCACCTTAAACTAACTGAACAAAAGATAACAAATATGTTAGAGTTCAACACTTTCTCAAAATCTTTTTTTTAATATCACTGAACCCAAGAAGGGTGCATACGTATCTCACTCCCGAGAGAAGAGAATCAGGTGTGTGTAGTTCGTAAAGTTTGGCCACAAGAGGGCCAATAAAACTCTCTTTGCTTTTTCTTTTTCTTTTTCTTTTTCTTGAAACTTTAGAGAAAAGAAAATAACAAATTGTCAAAAGATATGACGAAAATATTTTTAAATTTTTCATCTTCTTATACATAATGAAAGCTATGATTACCAAAGAATTTTTTTTTTGGGTTTTTAATTTTGAATTTCATACGAAAATGAAACTTGAAACTATTAAAGCAAAATCTTTTCACAGTTTTCTTTTGAAGATGTATATGTAACACCTACTCTAAATGAATAGTGAAGAAAATCTTTTTTGAATTTTTTAAATAAGATCACCGAACCCACGAAGGGCTGACTACGCATCGCACTACCAAAAGAGAAGAACCAGGTGTTCGTAGTTCATACAGATTGGACAATTAAGAATTAAGTAACAAACTAAATCTTGACTTAAGAGACACAACCAAAGACAGATGATGCAAATTGTTAATAAAATTTTTTGGGGGGTTTTAATTTGACACTTCACATAAAACTGACACCAACAACTACGAAAGGAAAATCTTTTTAGTATTTTCATTATATGAAATATACAAAACTTCTACTACCTTTTTTTTCCTTTTATAAAAAGCTTCTATAGAAAAAAAATCTTTTTGAAAATTTTGAATGATGAATGCTTGCTAAAAGAAACAAAGGAAAAAATCTTTATAATGTGTTTTTTTAGTTTTTGAGAAATAAATGCAAAAGGAAAAAATCTTTTTGATTTTTTTTTTATTGTGAAAAACAGAAACCATAAACTCTAAAAAACTATGAAACTCTTATAGACTTACTTTTCTCTTTTTTTTTTTTGAACTATTCCTTGGCTACACACTTTCTTTTAATTCTAGCATATGTTTTCCCTAGATTAGCTCGTCAAATGACCTTGTTACCCTCAAAGATACAACAATTAGCGCGTAAAGATGATTTAGGGGTGAGTCTCCTAAAAAGGACCAAGTGGGATCCCGTTAGGTCTCAATATGTTGCAGATATGCATGACCTAAAGGCTGACCTTGACTGGAGTCTACTAACAAGGCTGTTCGGGGGAGCGTATGGTCGATAGTGTCTGCGATAGTTTTCCACCTACTCCATACACCCAACGGCTTTCCCTTCTAAAATAAGGGTGACTCAACTAGAGGTTGTGTACACACGAGTACTAGGAGACTTGTTTCAAAAGAAATGTCTCGAGTTGTGCAAATAATGACAGATATAAAGCGGTAACACATAAGAAAAAACTGTAAACACGTAGTACGTAGGCACTCAACAATGATAAAATAAATACAAATGATAACACAAACAATGTTTATATACCTATAATGTCAAACTAAGCCGATACAACTCTAAAAAAATAAGCTCGAATTCTAAAAATGTCTAGCAGAGTCGCCAGAGATGTCACACCTTTTTTTACCAAAATGAGTTGATTTTAAGTTTCAAACGAGTTTTATTATTAAGTGACAAGAAGTGAAATTTTTACATTTAAACTCGGAGTTGCCAATTGGCATAATTTTGGTATGTCATGTCACTTTTGGAAATCCTATTTCAAAATGATTTTTGACTCTTGTAAATTGATCCACGACCAGAGATTCCAGTTAAGGAATTCGATTGATCGAGAGGAAGGTGTTAGGCATTCCTCGATCCCATGGTTTGACAACGGTTGCTCCGTAGAGTATATCGGATAGCTTGACACTATGGAATGTATAAACCAACAAAACACACAACGAGGAAAATAAACAACCAAACAGTCAAAAGTAAAAAACAATACAATTTATTGTAAACCAAAATAAAATACTGGAATGAAATCTAAACTATTCTAACTATGCTTTACCCGATGCCTCGGGTCTTGATCACGAATATTTTCCTCTTACATAATATATCGGGGTATTTTTTGATGAATAAATACAATGTCTCGGGGCTTTTCCTAACCAAATAAGTACAATTGATCCAAATGCGGCATTAACACCACCATTCAACAAATATTCCAAACACTCCACAATCCAGAAGTTCTAAATTTGCCTACCCGAGCCTACTGTTTGCCTATCCAACTCAACCTATCATGGCATTATCACATTCGACGACATCAATGAATCAAAACCAATAACACTTGCTTTTCATTAATTTTCCACCCTAAATTCCTGATTTTAATTCTCAAATAAAATATCATTCCATCACATAATGCATAATCAAACAACGAATCAACAAGCAAATATTCACCACCAACACAAATCAACCAACATCAAATGTTTAATTCAATGCATCAAATATGATAAACAATGAAATAAAAAGAGGGAAGGAATAGAATTGGACCTCAATTGAAGCTTTTATTATGCCAATTTACGTGATCAAAAGATGCGACCACACCTAAAATCCTTGAATCGAACTTCAATACAGACCTTGAATCTCGATATACCCCTTTGCTATTTTTTTACCAACCCGAATCAAAAAGCATGAAATAAAGAGAAAATCATACCCAATGTCGTATGCAATGTCACTATTTTGATTGTTTTCCAATGGGTATTGCTGAGACACAGGAATGGGGTCAGGTTTTTTGGGGGGTTTTGATAGGAATTGTTGGTGGTTGCCGATTTTGTCAAAAAATGAGAATAAGAGGGAGATGCTTAGTTGTTATTATTTTTTTGGGGCTCCGATGAGCTCTATCAGTGATTAAAATTGAGATTCAGCTGAGGTTTCAACGTTTCCCAGTGAGTTCTCACCGAAAAAGTGTGATTCAATGTTTGTTTCTACTCTTTCTCTCTCTCCTCATTTTCTCTCTGTATGTTCACTAATTTTTCTTTTCCTCTCTCGATATTCACTCTTAAACCTCTCTGTTTCACTATTTTTCTTCCATTGTAGTGTGTATGTGTATGTTTGGTGTATGAATTGTGAGAGTTAACTATGTATTTTTGTTCTTCTGTGTGTATTGTACTCGATTGGTGTGTGAGTATGTAAGAGAAATAAAGAATTTTTTCAATAATCTGTGTGTGTGTTTTGTGTATTCTATAGAGAATATGTAAATGGAGGAATGTGTGTGTTTGGTGTATGAATGTATGTATAGATGGTGAGAGTGTGTGAGAAACATGAATTGGGGTGGGGTGCACATGGTAGGGGATATAGGTTGTTATTTTTGTTAGGGTGAGGTGTCCCAAATTGTTAAGAATTTGTTGGATTTGTTATTGTGTGGAACTTATCACATGGGAGAAGGTACGTGCTAAGACGAGGTAAAAATGATAAAAAATAATTTTAGGGAGTGACAAAATTACGTGTCTACAATTCTCTCTCATGATTTAATCTTCTAAATAAATGTAAATTTGTTACTTATATAATTTGTATCAAGAAGAAAATGAGAAATATAGAATTCTATGAAATATTTTATAAGATAAGAAAATGTATTTATGGCTCTTAAATTTGTGTTTGTACCTAAATTATCCAAGAATTATATTACGTTTAGGATTTGGACTTTATCTATAAAACGTTTTCAGTTGTGAGGAAAAAGAAATCCTCAATACAAAGTTCATAGTTTTTTTTCAAATTCATATGCACAACCACTATTGCTAAATGCCATAATGTTTATTGAACAAGAAATAAATGGAAGAGCACTAAAAATTATAGAAGAGAAAGGGTGGGTAAAAAGGACAAAATCCAGAATTTCATGACCAATAACAATTAGCAATTCTAATTTATTAGCATACAGTTTCATTATAATAGAGCAAAAACAGGCAATAAAATAGTAGTTATAGCATCAAATTAAAGTTGCTATAGACTCTTTGGAAAAAACATATATTTCTTTCACACCTTGAAAAATTCACGATGGAATGAATTTGCTGCCTCGATATTCCCAACAAAAATCTAAAACCAACAGAATCAAGTTGGTTACTGCATACTGTTCTTTGATCTTGGCACGATTGATTTTTTGACCAACATTTACTATAGTAAGGTTAACATATTGTGGCCACTAATTTTGCTCCAAAATATCAATATATTTAGCGACAGTTATCTTAAGACCGTCAAGATAATATGGAAGGGGAAAGCTCGTGATTTTGAAAAAGTGATTGTTGTCTTTCTACTGTCACCAACATACAATATATTTATTGGGAGGCAAGTATTGTAGCCTGTGATATCCACTTGAACCAAGTTAAGGAGCTTCGGGTCATAGTTGAAAATTACTCAAAAAGTTTAATTACATATTAAAGGATTGTCACAGAATATGTAAATTATCAATCAAAAGATTATTATAAAATATATTTTTTGTCCCAATTTATGTGACACGATAGTTGAAATTTTGATATTCAATTGTTAAAGATTGATCTTGAATTTGCGGGACATAAAAGATTATTTTTTGAAGTATAATTTATTATAATTTGAATTCTATGTAAAAAAGTATTGTGAATCACAATATCTAACCACTTATAAATTTTAAAATAGATAAAAGAATTTCGGTCAAAGAAAAACTTGAGTAACTCTCTAAGGGTAAAAAATATTACTTACCAAGGATATTCAACCTTGAAAGTCTTTCTGTTTAGCCATAATTGAAGGTTGGATTCAAGGCTCCAATCATTTGAGCCATCAACCACGTATTAGATAGCGAGGTAGGAGCAACAACCCCCAAAATGTGGAATAAACATCAATTTTGTATCCGCTTGCCATCGTATATTTTGGTTTATTATGAGTAAAAATATTAATTTTAGAATATATGAGGAGACGTAATAAATGATGATTGTATGGAAAGACAAGGAGGCTTTTACATGGATGTGGAAGGAGGTTGTGAACAACAACTGATCTTTTAACTAAAGCCTTAAAAGATAAGCATCTGACTTAGTTGAGATCTGAGGAGTAGTAAAAGTTATCTTTCACTAATTCTTTACCACCCTACCTCTCTAATAAAAAACTGAAGTTCATAAGACTTTTGTTCCAATTCTTATGTCTATAAATCTGATGAATATTGACATATTAGTAATTTAAAATTGTGTATAATAGATAGTTAGATACATTTACAAAGACAAGCAAATGTTACCTCGATGAGCATTTTTAAAATTAAAAATTAAGATTTTCGAATACTGTTTAAAAGTATTGATCATACTTATTCTAAAAGTGAAAAATCACAAAGTTAAAAATTAGACTATCAAAATGCCCTTATAAAGTTGAATAACATTATTATGCTTCTTTTTTTCAAAGACCAACAAAACAAACTTCTTTTACATGAATTATTATCATTTCAATTTCTTTTACAAGTGAAAAAGTCATTTCCAATATCCGATGAAAGAGAAGTCAAGAGCCATATTCTTAAATTAAAATTGGTTTTTACTTAAGACAATTCAATGTCAACTTTAGTTAAATTTATATTAATATAAACCATTATGCCACAAAGAACTCAATGGTTATATTGTGGGCAATGAAATTTTATTAAATTAAAATCCGTACGAAATTCGGATAATGTTCTATTCAAAATAGATTAGTCCCAAATAAATATTGTGGATTAATATAATTGGATTAATTATTTAAGTCCAAACATATATGGATCTAATTAACATCCAATTTTTATTGGGCTAGCCCATCGATTTGGGCTACAAATGATGAGCCCATGTTGCTAAGCCCAAGGTGTTGCCATATTCTGGAGGCCCAAATAAGCGCCACGGGTCAAATGATATGGCATGCCAAGTCAAGGAAAGGAGACAATAGGACCATGCCACATGTCAAAATGATGCAGGAGGCCCAATGAAATTAAAACCCATAAAAGGTGTCATATCACTTGTATTTGATTGGACAAAGGAAGTCCATTTTCATCATGACTCTTCCCTTTCCACAACTATAAATAGGGGTCTTATAATTCAGAAAAGAAACCCAAGAACTCTAACAAGAAGCAAGAGAAAGTTCGTAGATCAAACGTCGTAATTTTTGTACAAAGCTCAAGCACTCAAATCTAGTTCATCAAGATTCAAGATAAAGACCGCAATATTCAAGAACAAGTTCAAAAGCCCTTGAATTCAAGCACAAGTGAAGATCAAGTTTCTCAAATCAACAAATCAAGTTCAAATTCAAGATCAAACTTTAAGCCCTTGAATTTATATTCGAAAAGGCGAATTAGAGGATTCATAGAGATTGTAACACTCATATATTGAAATCAATAAATTGATTGTTGCAATATTTTTCTTGTCTCAAATTATTTATTTTTTCCAACATGAAACTTTATTGTCCAATAAATTTTGGCATGCCTAGTGGGACAATCTCTACCTTTCATCTCAACTTTACCAACTTCAAAGTTCAACAAAACTAAAATGGCTTCCAAGAAGGTCAACTCTATGTCAACTGCTTCCAAGGCTGCTGATTCAAAGTTCTCTGCTGAAGTAGAAAGCATCCTTGGTGTCACTTTTGGAAGCTTGGGAGATATCACAGGGAGCAAGGCAGGCTTGCTAGGACGGTAAACACATCCAGTGTCGTTCGCGCCAACTCCAGTTTTTGGATCTTCAACCCCAAAAGGAATGAAGTCCAATGAAAATGCTTCGGAAGGAGGAAGTAATGTGATGGAATCATTTAAGATGACTCTATCTCTACTTGAGCACTCTAGTTCCAAATACTTTGGCACAAAAAGAGATGGTCGTTCAAAAAATGTGTCATATCTACTTACACCGTATAAGCTGAGCACTTTGAAGATTAACTTATATGATAATCAATATTACTCTCCAATAGCTCCAGTGATCATGCAAACAATTGTGACTGATTCCTCGTCTATAGAGGATCAGCTTGCAAAGGTAATTGAGGGCCTAACCAAATATATTCAGAATCAAGAAGCTTGAATTAATAAGATAGTAGATAGGATGGAAGGCCTGATAGATGGAGAGTCTAGCCATGCACCTGGAAAATCTTTAGAGGCTCACGAGATAGAACATCCTGTGAATGATCCCAATTGAACAATTGAAGGAATTCATTGAAGGGACCCTCAAAGACAAGTATGATGTTGTCATCAAATCTTTCCTTGCGTATGCCAAGCCCTACATTGTGAGGATAGATAGACTCGAAATGCCTTGCAGCTATCAAACCCTCAAATTCAATAATTTAAGGGTAAAGGAAATCCAAAAAAGCATGTCGCACACTTTGTTGAGACATGTAATAATGCTGGAACATACAGTGACTATCTTGTCAAATAGTTTGTTCGTTCCCTAAAGGAAAATGCGTTTGATTGGTATACAGAACTTGAGCCTAATTCCATAGATAGTTGGGAGCAATTGGAGCATGATTTCCTAAATCGCTTTTATAGCACAAGGCGTACAATGTCATGGTAGAGCTAAAAAATACTTGGTAAAGAAAGGACGTACTAGTCATTGACTTTATCAATCGATGGAGAAATGCTAGCCTAAACTACAAAGATAGGCTCAGTGAAGATTCTACAATAGAGATGTGCGCCCAAGGAATACACTGGGAGCTTCTCTACATCTTGCAAGGCATTAAGCCTAAATCCTTTGAAGAGTTAGCTACCCGTACTCACAATATGGAGTTGAGCATATCTTCTACTGTAAAGGGAGCAACGCTTATACATTACCCTCAAAGGGGAAAGAATAAGAAGGAACCCAAAAGATAGAGAAAGTTTGACCCCAAAAATGACAACAAGGAATCTATTAATATTGGCATGTATCCTGTGAAGATCACCACGAAGGTGATCAAGAAGCAAAGTGTGAAGAAAACCTCTGGAGCATGTCTAAATTAGAAAACTGTAAAAGAGATGCAAGAAAAAAATAATCCCTTCCTTGATTCTGATGTTGCTGAGATTTTTGATGAACTCCATGAGCATAAACTCATTGAACTCCCAGAGATGAAGCGGCCCAATGAAGATGGAAGGACCAATGACCCTAATTATTACAAATATCATAGGCTTATGAGTCACCCTCTGGAAAAGTGTTTTGTCTTTAAAGAAAAAGTCATGAAACTGGCAAATAAGAAGAAGATCTTCTTCGACGATGAGATGGCTAATTCTCATCAAATCTCTATCTCTTTTGGCTTGCTTGATCCAGTCCAAAGATGTGTTGAAGAACATAATAAGAAACTATTAGATCCTAACAGGTCTTTAGTTGATGAAGGCGATGATAAAGGTTGGACTCGGGTAACCAGGCGCAGACGCAGGAAGATGAATCTATGAAAAGATTCATCCGAGCAACCAACTAGAAGGAGGATGGTAAAGAAACCAAAAAAATAGAAGTTGATTGAATTCCAAAGAAGACGAGGATAATAGAGCTTCACCACCAAAAACCATGGTGTCCAATAACGTTGGAAGAATTTTTACCAAGTTGGCTTCTTGCAAAGACTGCCCAAGTCAACCTTGAGGCATCTTGTTTTAATACTACCAAAGAGGGGGGAAAAGGTGAAAATCTACCCATGGAAGTTCCTTCATCTTCTGAAAAGCTTGCTGAAACTCTTGGCCAGGAGTCACATGTATGTGATACAAAAATCATATTTACAAATAACGATCTTCTTCTTGGAGGAACCCTACACAATCATCCTTTGTACATTGTAGGTTAAGTTCTAGGAAAGAAGATAAATAGAATCTTGATTGATGAGGGATCTGGAGTTAACATCCTGCATATCCGAACAATGAAAGAACTTGGTATCGTTACTGATGAATATGACAAAAGCCGTATAATGATACAAGGCTTCAACCAAGCGGGCCAAAAGTCCATGAGATCTGTCAAGTTGGGGATTCATATAGATGATTTTCAATCAAATGCATTGATGCATGTGATCTATGCCAGAACTTCATACAATATATTACTTGGTAGGTCTTGGGTACACGAGAACAAAATTATCTCATCCTCTTACAATTAATGCTTGAAGTACCTTAAAGGCGGAGTGGAAAGAAAGATAGCTGCCGATGATAAGCCATTCACTGAAGCTGAGTCACACTTTGTTAATGCAAAATTCTACTTAAAGAATTATGTTGTGAATGAGAAAAGGGTTGAAGATATCACCAAGACCAAGAGTGATTATCTTACATATAAGAAGGTCGCGGTGACTGTCGAAAAAGTTTCTACCAATAAGCCTCTTTTCACTTTGAATAAAGAAAGCTTTGCACCTACAAAAAAGAAGGCAACTTATGTTCTTTACTGTGTACCAAAGGTAAAGAAAGAGAAAGATCACCCATTTGATCCCCATACCAGAATTTATGATTGATGCCACCACTGTTTATGAGGTAATGTCCTTCATGGATGGTTCATCCGACTACAAGGTAATGCTTTTTTGTTTGAAGAAATCTGGCGCCACTTATCAAAGGGCTATGCAAAACATCTTTGATGACCTACTCCATAAAAATATTGAATGCTATGTAGATGTCTTAGTGGTAAAGTCAAAAAAGAGAGACAACCACTTAAAAGACATAAGAACGGTGTTCGAGTTACTTCAAAGATATCAACTTAGGATGAATTCATTAAAGTATGCCTTTGGAGTTACTTTCGGAAAGTTTCTTGGCTTCATTGTGCGTCACCAAGGAATTAAAATTTATCAATCGAAGTTCGATTCAATTTTGAAGATGTCCGAGCCTCGAAACATTCATGAGTTAAAAAGCCTTCAAGGAAGGCTAGCATATTTAAGGAGATTGATCTCAAACCTTGCTGGAAAATGTCAACCATTTAGTCATCTCATAAAGAAGGACACTCCTTTTGAATAAGACCAAGATTGTAGTAATGCCTTTGAGAGTATCAAATCATTCTTAATGAAGCCACCAGTTCTTGCGGCACCCATACCTAGGAAAATATTATTACTCTACATCGCGGCACAAGAGAGGTCAGTTGGAGCACTATTGGCTCAAGAAAATAATGAAAGCAAAGAGAACTCTCTTTACTATTTGAGAAGAATGATGAAACCAAATGAGCTAAAGTATTCTCTAATAAAAAAGTTGTGTTTGGCATTGGCCTTCTTAATTAGAAAGATGAAGCGCTACTTCCAGGCTCATGTTGTTCATCTTATGTCTAGGGAGAATCCCATCAAGTTTGCAATGTCGAAACCAGTCCTTAGTGACCAACTTGCAAGATGATACCTTCAATTGCAAATATTTGAGATTGTGTATGTTCCCCAAAAGGCCATAAAGGGACAAGCATTGGCTGACTTCTTGGAAGACCACCCGATACCTGATGATTGGGAACTGAGCGATGAACTTCCTAATAAAGATACAATGGTTATTGAAGCTAGGTCCCCATGGAAGGTGTACTTTGATCATGCCACACATCGATATAGAGCTGGTGCCAAAGTGGTGTTTGTCATTCCACAAGAAGAGGTCATCCCATACTATTTTACCCTAACAAACCGTTGCTCTAAGAATGTTGATGAATATCAAGAATTAATACTTGGACTTGAGATGGCAGTTGATATGAAACAACTATAATTACAAGTCTTTAGCGACTCCTAATTAGTGGTCAAGCAGCTTTTGGGGAGATATGAAGTTAGAAAGCCTAAGCTACGACCATATCAAGATTATACATAAAATTTGATGGGGTGTCTTGGAGAAGTAACCCTCCAGCATGTGCCAAGGAAAGAAAATAAATAAACCAGTGCCCTGGCTATTTTGGACACAACCCCGATTCTTCCAAATCAGACGCAAGTTACTATCCGCTAAGAATGGGTAATACCGCCATCAAATAAGGATGTAGAAAATAAGGTTGAATAACTCATTGTCATGTCTAAAGTTGTACAGAAAGATTGGCAACAACCTATCATTGACTCTTTGTGTTATGGGATACTTCCATAAGATCCAATGAGAAGGACTGGCATTCGTCGTTGTAAGACTTGCTTCCTTTACTATAAAGACACACTGTATAGAAGATCATTTGAAGGAGTACTCTTATGGTATTTGGGAAAAAAAGCAATTCAATCTTTGTAAGAGGCATACTCGAGAGTTTATGGATCGTATCAGTCCGGACCAAAGCTCCATTTTCATATTAAAAGGATGGGATACTATTGGCCAATGATGGTGAAAGATTGATTGGACTATGCTAGAAGATGCAAAGCTTGTCAATTCCATGCAAATTTCATTCGTCAACCTCCTGAAGTACAACACCCAACTGTAGCATCTTGTATATTCAATGCTTAGGGAATGGATGTTGTTGGTTCACTACCAAAATCTTCTGCTGGACACTTATACATCTTGCCCGCAATAGATTACTTCTCAAAATAAGACGAAGTTGTTGCTCTTAAAGAAGTAAAGAAGGAGAATATTATGGATTTTATCCAAGTGAATATCATTTACCACTTTGGAATCCCTCAATATATAATAACCGACAATGGCAAGACGTTTGATAACAAGCTACTGAATAAGATTTGTGATCTATTTAGCTTTAAGAAGTGCAAGTCTCCTATGTACCATACTACCACCAATGGTCTAGCCGAAGCATTTAATAAGACTTTATGCAATCTATTGAAAAAAGTTGTCTCCAAGTCCAAGAAAGACTAGCATGGACAAATGGAAGAAGCTCTATGGGCATATAGAATGACTTACCACATACCGACATAACCAACCCCATATTTGATTGCTTTTGGAGTTGAAGCAATCCTGCCACTTGAGTATCAAATACGTTCTTTGAGACTGGTTATTCAAGAAGGGCTCACCGATGAAGAAAATGATAAGTTGCATCTTGTGGAGTTAGAAGCTCTTGATGAAAAGAGACTAGAGGCTCAACAAAATCTTGGATGTTACCAAGCCTGTCTATCTCGTTCTTTCAATAAAAGAGTTCTCTTGAGGTGCTTGCAATTTGGAGATCAAGTTCTTGTAGTACGAAGACCTATTATCATTTCTTATAAGTCTGGGGGCAAATTTACCCTAAAGTGGGATGGACCATATGTCATATAAGAGGCATATTTAAATGGTGCTTAAAAGCTTGTAGATGCAGACGACGTGAAAATTGATCCTATCAATGCTAAGTTCTTAAAGAAGTACTATCCTTAAAGGAAGACGACATTCCTTAAGGCACGAGAACAAACTGCATGTTCACTCCTAGCCCACAAGAGTATAAATTGTTTACGGTTAAAAAAATTTCTGCTGGGTTGAAAACCTCAAAAGAGGTGGCCTAGGCAAAAGTTAGGACACACAAAAAAACATTCACCCAGAACTACATTGTGACTTGATCCTCTTTACCGAGGTACATAGGCCCTTGGAATTTATTCGGAGTTCAGTTACATGAGTGTCAAAAAATATATGTTCTTGCTTGATCCACCATATGAAAGTTAAGTCTGCATACCCCTCAAATAAGTTTCAGACTTATGACAAATATTTATGGCTCAATGGGGGAAACCACCAAAAGGGGAAGCTCTTTCAATAAGATTTTGAATACCCAAAGCCTATAGTTTGAGGCATAGATCTGCCACACGTGCAATTATCAAGTTTGTAAGTCAAAAGTTATATTCTTAAGGCTTTCAAATTGAAGTTGCAATTCCAACTCAGTTGTGAGACAAAGACGTGAAGAGAATGAGAAATAAATTTTGGAGAGAAAAGCCAGAGTTTAATACTACAACATCAATACATCAAAATAAGCAAGCAATTCTTGAAGTTGAAACTCAAAAGAAATATTAAAAATGTGCAATATAAAGAAAAAAAGAGCTTCCATTATAACTAATAGATCCGACTACTCAATAAAAAGGGTAAAACAAAGAAACAAGAAGGTTTGAAGGAAGGCATCTTCTAAGGCTAATCTAAGTATAGCTTATAATTGACTAAATCTTGTAAAGCAACCTCTAAGACTTGCTTATTCTTCTCCATGACCTTTGAGGCATTTTTCATTACAAGGGAGACATCAGAACACTTGGAAAACTCTTATTTAGCAGTTGAAACATTAGATTCCATCTCTACAGCTTCTTGCTTGGCAGTATCTCGGCGGTCTTTCAACTTCTTAACCTTTTTTATCGCCTTCTCAAGAGATTTGTTGGAGGTAGAAACTTCTTTAGATTTCTCATCCCTCTCCCTCAATACAATCTTAAGATGCTCTTTGGCTTTCAAAGATGGCTCTGACTCTTTAATTTTTATGGTTTTATTAACAAGGCGGATCTTGCTTGGTCATAGAAAGTCGCCAACCCAAATAAAGACCCCAATAAATTCTTCAAAGGGTAAATATCTACCCCCATTCCACTCATGTCGTTGAGTATGACTTTGACATTATTTTGGATAGAAGAAGCACGATTCAGAGTAAGGCCTACAAGTTTGGTACAGATACTGGCCCAAGCCTTCATGATAAATTCCTTTTTAAGCTCTGAAATAACCTTTTTGCCATCAAAAATAGACATCGTTACCACTAGTTGTCGTAGAAATTTTGACTCTACATTTTCTTTGACTTTACCACGAGGGTTAGAAGTGACCTCTTTGGATGACAAAAGTAACTCTTTTGAGTCTGGACCTACTACAGACTCGCTACTGTCTTGTGGCTTACATTGATAAGGATTTTCCAAAACTTGGACATTGTCTGGCTGCACATACAAAGAAAAACATCATATGAGGGGTATATAAAGGCGATACATATACTATATAATAGTAGAGAGTTAAGTGGTTACCTTCTCAATAGTTAACGGAGTCTTTGATGAACTAGCAAGAATCTCCACGTGGGAGTTAAAATCACATTGCTGCCAAGGATGGTTTAACATTCTTCCAACAACGTTCTCCATGACTACTATCTCTCTCATCTTGAGATAGTCGTTTATTAAAAGTCTGTTGAGTTAGGGCAGGTGGCTCCTGTTTTTGAGTTTCTACATGTGGAGGTCCATTAACTTTGTATGGAATGACTACCTTAGATTTTAAAAAATGAGGCTTAACCATAATTAAGGCCTCACATGTTCTTAGGGAGGGTCGACAATAGGACCTACAACATTCACCAAAGATTGCAAGTTGACTTCAAGAAAGTTTCCATGAACTTTGTCCCACCAAGATTTTTACGGCGTTGATGAATATCTTCGCGCATTGGGTGTGGCTTTAGGAAAAGTTTCTTTTGACATAGAACCATGCAATACATAAATTCGATGAAATTTAAGGCCTTCATCTAGTGAAGCATTGCGAATATCATCTACCAAGATTTCAGGAAGGCCTTGATAAAACCCAAACTAACGGCTAAACCGGTGTGGACTGTATGGCTCAAGTATGAATGAACCTCGATATCTAAAAGGGAATAAGTTAAAATGGAGGATCATGAAGTAGCTTATCTCTAACTCTTCATCCTTATCATCATCCACAAAATAACAAAAAGTGGACTTTCTTGACATAGTGGAAGTCAAAATAGCACTGTCTTCTTGATGGATGCACTTTCTAGCAAGCTCTCTATCAAAGTACCTTGCCCCACCTTCACCGAAATATGCCATCATTAATGGAATAGATAGTCCATTAGAAAGTGAGAAATGTGTTTAAAATAGTAAGAAAGCCAACCATACACATAATGGATGGGAAATGATACTCCGAGCTGCTCAAGCTGTGAAGATTTATAGACTCTATTGAGATCATTATAAATGCTCGATAGGACTGGAACTGCAAGACTGAAAGTTTGCTTATCTTCAATCATAGATGCAACTCTAAAAGTTCTTGGGTGAATAAAATATCCATATATAGAGGGAAATACAAAAGTGCACAACCAACATAATAGGAATGCTGCAAAATATGTATCAATCCTATGTTCGTGCTTCACTCCAAGTTTAGAAAATGTGGCATCATCTGCACTTGACCACTTCGCTGTATTTAGAATATTCCCAGTTGGGTTATGGGTTGACTTCACACGAGCAGATTTTTTCTCCTTCCTCGGTGAAGCTGATTCGTATCTTAATACCCTTTTGCACCAAAATTTTATCCACTTGCTTAGAGGGACTCTCATATTAGAAGCCTCTCCTTCTTGAAGATGTTGGAAAGCTATAAACAAGGATTCACAAGAACGAGGGATAAAGATTTTATTCGTTTCATCAATACTTATAAGCTCTTTCGCTTCGGGCACTACTTCTTTATAAGGAAGGGCTCTGATAGGATGACCTACAATTTTGTATAAGTCCCTAAGGGATATGGATAGATCTCCAACTGAAGTAAGCAATGTGTTGGTAGTTGGACACCAAGCCTCAAAGTATGCCAGTAATATGTTCGAGTTTCGATCATAGGTAAACAGTGAATCATCATATATTTTTGCTTCCTTCAAGGTTTGTGCACTTCTAGCCAATATGTCCTCTGCCCATTCCCAATATCCTTGAGTATGACGATATTCACCAGTTATTTCCATAGTGACCCCAACATATTTCTCCTTTGAGTACTCGATGTCCTAAGCAAGAAAGGGTGCTCGCAATATTCAATTAACATTGGTTGAATACCCGACGTCCTAAGCCAGGAAGGGTGCTCGCAATATTCAATTAACATTGGTTGGGAGTCCGAAGAAGCCATACTTTAACCGATCAATTATCACCAATGTCATGTTCTGAAGTCCAATCTAACATATGGAAAGAATTTTATAAGGGTGGCCACGGATCTGCATACCTGCCTACTATTGGACTTTCTGTCAATAGCCTAGTTAAAACCGTACCCTCATCCGCCTTAATTAGGAGATTCTTTCTTTTAGAGGATAAATATGTGTAGTCTCTAATTAAAGTGGACCATATCTGCAAGCTACATGAACAAAAGAATCTTGGTCAAACACAGAGTCAAGGTTTAGAAGAAATACTTGCAAAAATGCCAAAGAATAAAAAGGTCCTCCATGTTTTGGCTTTGATGAAATATAGTCACATATACTTGAAGTCGAACTCCCCAAGTCTTAAGGTGACGGAGGCGAAGTCAAACTTTCGCGCCTTAAGCCAACCATTGTAAAGGGATCATACTTAGAGAAGACCATCGCATAAATGCATCGGTGAAAGGGCCCATACTTAAAGAAAATCATTCCGTCTTCAAGAAAAATCTTTCTGTCTTAAGGTGACCGAGGCGAAGTTAAACTCTCGTACCTTAAGTCGGTGTCCACCGTCTTCAAGCAAAGTCTTTCGGTCTTAAGGTGATGGAGGCAAAGTTAAACTCTCGCAGCTTAAGCCGGTGTCCACCATCTTCAAGCAAAATCTTTCGTTCTTAAGGTGACGGAGGCGAAGTTAAACTCTCGCACCTTAAGTCGGTGTCCACCATTTTCAAGCAAAGTCTTTCGGTCTTAAGGTGACGAAGGTGAAGTTAAACTCTCGCACCTTAAGCCGGTCAATTGTTGTATATTGCTATTTGTTTCAACCCTACAAAGAAAAAGGAAAAAAGAATAAAACAATAATGAATAGATTAAGGAAAAACAACTTACCAATAATATTCTGACCACGACGCAACGAACAATCAAATAAAACTGATGCGAGATGCAGCTGATGATTGTGAACCATAAACAATTGAATGATTGGTATTTATAGAGGGAGTTTTCAACGGTGACAGTGTCATAAACCAACTAAAAGTGGGAAATAAAAGTTTAGCGGTGGCAGTATCACAAACCAACTACAGTGAAAAAAAAAACTTTTAACGCGGCTATAGTAAGTTAATATCTACATGGATTAGGTCTTGATTTAAAAAGGGAAGAAGACTTGCACGGGTTTGGCTAGAATACACAGTACAAACTCAAACTTCACACTAAAGTTGAAAAGAAAAAGAGTTTCTTTAATTATTAGCCATGCAAAAACAAAAAGATCTCAGGTGAGTATTCCAAGTGCACAGCGTATATTATACTTGGAATTCAACGTGGATATGTAATTCAAAAGTTGACACGTTCATGATACTTCAAGACCCGTTTTCGGCTTGACATGTTTAAAGTTCGACAGTTATTGAAGTAGGGGAAATTTTGTGGGCAATGAAATTTTATTAAATTAAAATTAATATAAAATTTGAATTATATTAAATTTAAAATAGATTAGTTTTAAATAAATATTATCGATTAATATAATTAAATTAATTATTTAAGTCTAAACATATATGGATTTAATTAACATCCAATTTTTATTGGGTCAGCCCATCGATTTGGGCTACAAATCATGAGCCCACGTTGCTAAGCCCAAGGTATTGTCATATTATAGAGGCTCAAATAAGTGTCACATGTCAAATAACGTGGCATGCCAAGTCAAGGGAAGGAGTCAATAGGACCATGTCATATGTCAAAATGATGCAGCAGACCCAATGAAATTAAAGCCCGTAAAAGGTGCCACGTCACTAGAATTTGTTTGGGCAAAGGAAGTTCATGTTCATCACAACTCTTCTCTTTCCACAACTATGAATAGAGGTCTCATAATTCAGAAAAGAAATCTAAGAACTCTAACAAGAAGCAAGAGAAAGCTCGTGGATCAAATGTCGCAATTTCTCTACAAAGCTCAAGCATTCAAATCAAGTTCATCAAGATTCAAGATCAAGACCGCAATATTCAAGAAAAAGCTCAATATCCCTTGAATTCAAGCACAAGTAAAGATCAAGTCATCAAATCAACAAATCAAGTTCAAATTCAAGATCAAGCTTTAAGCCCTTGAATTTATATTTGAAAAGACGGATCAGAGGATTCATAGAGATTATAACACTCACATATTGAAATCAATAAATTGATTATTGCAATATTTTTCTTGTCTCAAATTATATATTTTTTCTGACACGAAGTTTTATTGTCCAACACACATTTTAGTAAAAGTGATATTATTTTGAGAAATTTATTGCCATTTTCATATTTTCTTTCAATTGAGTTTGAAGTACAATGGATAGCTTCATTATTTTATTGAACTTTTTAATTTTCAGGTTGAATAACGTTATTTCTAATTATAGTGCAAAGGCGATCATATGCAGGCTTAGAAATTTGATGTATCAATTATATATTTGTGAAATATTAGACCCTTCGTACTGATGTTATTCGATTTTCAAAGATCACTAAGTTTTTCTCCTGTTTCATTTATTTATATTTTTCGATTATTGTTCTTTATTTCTTTATTTTCCTTGTTTTATGGTCAAAATGTATAGGCTCTATATTTTTTGAACAATATAAAACTTAGTTATTTCATGATAACCGAAAAAACATACAAATACTTCCGACCTTAATCATTAATATCCGAGATAAGAATAGTAAAAATCTTGCTTTATTTGAATAGTAAAATTTTAATATCAACTTATGAGATATATATGCAATGCACATGTCTAAATACTAGTTAACCATAAGAATGATATAGAGTTGAAAAGCTTCAGTTTTAAGGAGGCTGGGAGGGGTGAGGTCCGTTCTATTAATGTTGATGTACTATAGTTTTAATATTTGGATAAAATAAAACTAATGATATTAATTGATTTCAGAATTGGTGGAGAAGTATCTTTTTCTTACCAAATTTAAAAGTGTTTTTCCAAGATTAAACCTTTTTACCATAGTTAAGATACTTATTAATTAATTTAATGTAGACTCTTAATAAATTAATGGGACAAGTGTCACTCATTCAATTATGTACTTAAGAAAATGGGGATAAGGTATAATGGAGTGAAGCCAAGTCCAGTTTAACTTGGATGTTTAAGAGATGTAATCTTCGGCATATTTATACACGTAAGTGTCATTATCTATACACGTTTAGCTTAGTTTAAGAACTTCTTAATATGCTTAATGAGTTATTAATGGTGTAATTGTGTATTTATGTGTTGAAGAACATATTTAGAGTGTTTATGGTTCATTTGAAACATGTTAAGATAAAACAAGATCAAATAGAGTTTAGACGAGGAAAATAGTTGTGCTAGCTTGAGTTATGCTTTGTTCTAATGTACTTTGGTGAGCTCTATTGTGTTGCATGGACTAATGCTTGTTATTTAATGTTGTAGCCGGCCACTGGAGGTGCTTTTAAAGTTAATTGAATCTTACAAACAAGTCCTATGAAGTCAAAAAAAACAAGGATCAAACGCACGACAAGATAGGAACCAAACGGACTGAAATTTCTCACTTGGGAGCACTCCTTGCGTCGCACACCCTAAGGGACATGGGGGTTAGGAGGTGCTCCACGACCCAAAGAGATATCCCTTAATGCCTTTTCCTCTCTTTGGGGGGTGCTCCATGACCCCAAACGCGAATTTGAGGCCTCGGGGGGCGAGACAACTCCAGGGACGTCCAAAAGTAAATTTTAAGCCTTTTAATTGAGGGGCAAAGTTGTAAATTCATATATTTCGTATTGGGATACCTATGGACAACCTAAAACACTATAAAAGAATAACTTAGTCCTAATTTCATCCCAGCTTTGGATCAGTACATAAATTGGAGAGGAGACAAGCAAACAAGAAACTAGGGTGTATCATATGGATAAACACCCATATCTAAACTTTGTTCTTAAACTTTAATTTCTTATAGTTTTACTTTATGAACTCATCTATTGTGATTCTTTGTAATTCTATGAGTGGATAAACACCCTCATCATACGATTGAGACTACTAACATGATTGTGTAATTATGATTTTATAGTTGGTTAAAGTTTATTAAGTATCTTATTGTTCTTATATTCTTGTTTTACTAATCTAAAGCGTCATGAACTTTAGGATAAATTATAGTCCCAAAATGAATGGACCATAGGAGTTGACGGATGGAATGAAGAATGTAAGGAGTGTTTATCATACCTTTAATCATTAGAATCTAATTGTGAAAGCATGATTTGTGTTTAGGATAGAGATATACCTAAAATCCCACTTGGTTAATGAAACGGGAAGATGGTTTAATGCATCCAAGTTAAGGACTTACATCACTACTCAACGATATAGTTATGATATTAGTTTAGGTATATGACTTAAGAGGATGACCATTCTCAAGTTATAATATCAACCCCATAGATCAATAATCACGCTAAACACCAACATCGACTCGAAATCATAGTACCCATGAATGTGAAGTAAATGCCTCAACCCTGAAAGTTCTCCATATATCATTTACAATCCAAATTTCATACAGGTGTTATTTGTTGAATTTAGTTTATAATAAACAAAACTCAAACTCTTAATTGGTTACACTTGCACTTATTTAATATCATTAGTAATGCAAAAATTGGATAGTTTGCTAATCACCAAGTCCCTGTGGAATCGATATTCGACTCCCATGAGTGACTTTCCTACTTACGTGACAACGTACACTTGCGTGTGCACCAGGACCCAATAAGTTTTTGGCATCATTGTCGGGGACTTGAAAATTAGCAACTTTATAATTTTTAGTTTTTCTATTTTGTTTCATAAGTGCTGACAACTTGGTCTCAGCTTTTGAACTTGCAGGTACATGTACTAATCGCAAGTAAGTTGGCAAGGAAAGGGATTTGGTTGATCCATATCCTGAATCTGAGTGACTCTTAATCAACTGATAATAAAAGCAGTACCTCTCTATCGCATCCTGCAAGTTCAGCGAGGTGAAAACCCTTTCGGTTGTCATGGCTGAGTGTCATAATCCAAACTCGGGCCTGGCTGTGGTGGGTAATATCAAGCCCACCATAGGCTGGAGACAACCCATTAGTCTTACCTCAAAAGCATATAAATACAAACAGAGAAAGCAAAACCAGTCTATCAAAGTTATATGGATCCAAAAGAAAGATAAGAGTCAAAAGAATACATCTATGTCATCCCAATACGTCCACAAAAGCCTCTAAACTATAAATACCAACTAAGTCAGGACATGCCCCTTGACTATGATAAAAAGATTCCAAAGTACTAAGATAATATAAAAACTAATTAAATGACTGACCTTCTAAAAGATGGAGGCTCACCACTTCACATCAAACCAACAGACGTACCAAACCACCTAACGCTGCACAAGAGCAACAAAAAAGCCTTTCAAACCTCCATCATGAAATAATACAGCTTTTGAGGACGGTCAGAGGGACAAGCACTGACATGTAACTCAGGGAAAAGGGATAAAATAATGTTATTGCCAAAAATCCAGTTAAAACCGCGTACACAACATATATATATATATATATATATATACATATATAGGATATTAGGATAAGGACAAGGGTCATGAATATGAGAATTTATACCATTAGCCTAAACTATATAGCTCACTCTGTCCTAAAGGCACCCACAAGATATAAGGGTCCAGCTCCCCTACTGGAAGGGCCCCAATGAGTGTTAGCCACACAAGCTGAGGAAAGGCTAAAGACACCAAGGATATAGTCATCCAAAATATACTTTGTATCCAGACACATGGTCATATAGACCCCATGCCGGCAAATGTGGTTTCCAGTGTTGGTCCCTCTAGGACTACACCTTCACAGTGGGTTACACAACTCCCTTTAAGGCCAATGTAAAATAATTTACACATAAACCAACCATTTATCCAGGAGTCATTTATCAAGGCATTTTCCAACATGGTATCGTCATACAAATATGCTTGCAAGCTAATTCAATTATGCCAAACCAGTCCATATAACCATTAGCCTCCCAAGATCCATTTAAAAACCAAAACCATGGCCACTAAGGACATTTCAAAATCATATTTATCCTTTAATGCAATGCAATGGGTTCAAAAGACAAGTTAAATTATGAAAATATACATATTCAAAATCAAGTTTACAATGTGGGTTGAGGTTAATTCCATTACCAAGACAAAAGTTCATCAATTTTTGTGAAACCCATGTCACCCATTCCAACCATTAAAATAATGCACCAATTTAGCCTCAAAACCATCAATTAAAGCATGAATAATTCATTTAAAACATGGAAAAAATAATTCAAGTAATAACAATCAAAACCCCTCAACTCAATTTCAAATCCATCAATTAAAATAGATGAATAATGATTAAATAAATGTCACAATGTAAAATTTGAGTTAATAAATGAGAAACATATCTGAAATACAAAAGAATTTCAAAAGAAATCAATGTCTGGAGTTTAGAGGATAAATTTTCTGTAAACCCCTTGAGCTTTCTTAGGTTGAGAGTTATAGAATAAAAGAATAGAGTTTGATCTTTTAAAACTGAAGGAAAGGGGTCAATTTGATGTAATAAAGTTGTGTAAGGAGTAAAAGGACTAAAATCCCCTCACCGCAAGTGAAAAAAATAAAAACTGGATGAAAAATACATAGCAGCGTGGTCTGCCACTGTCGCAAAGGTAAGCCTTCATGCCACACCCTTATTGTGGAGGCTAAGTGTCATGGTACGCCACTATCACGGATGCTTACTACCTCGGGGTCCTAAAATGCCCCCAAACCCCTTTTAAAAATTCGCAAACTTTTCCAAATTGCCTCTTTAACATTCCTTAACATAATTCAAGTAAAAAATTTGTGTTAAGTACAACAGAGGGCCAAAAATAAAATAATTGAAATTTTTATGAGGTCTTACATTACCCTCCCCTCAGATCATTCGTCCCCGAAAAAGGAGTTAGTATACCTCTAGAAGCCAAGAATCAATTCGTAAGGTGATAGGAGGAAAATGAAATTCATACCTTAAGCACTTTCATCCAATCCAGGGAACGAGAATGGGTACTTATCTTTCATATCTTCTTCAGCTTCCCATGTAGCTTCTTCCACCTTTTGATTTCTCCAAAGAACCTTCACCGAAGCTATATCCTATATCCTTAATCTATGAACTTGCTATCCAGTATTCCAACTGGGACTTCCTCATAAGAAAACAAATCTGTAACACCAACATCTTCAACAAACACATGGAAAACGGGATGAATCAAAGCCAAAACTTGTTGGTAACTCTAACTCATAAGCAACATTCATAATCCTTGTCAAAATTTGATATGGACCAATGTAACGAGGACTTATTTCCCTTTATTCCAAAACCTCATGACTCCTTTCATAGAAGAAACCTTCAAGAACACCCAATCAGTTACTTCAAACTCCAACTCTCTTCGCCTCACATCCGCATAAGACTTTTCGCAACTCTGAGCAGTCTTTGGTATTTCTCTAATCATCTTTACCTTCTCCAATGGCTTGGTGAACCAAGTCAGGGTCAAATAACCTTCTCTCACCTACCCCAAACTACCCAATAAGAGACCTACATCTCCCACCATAAAGAGCCTCAAAAGAGGCCATTTGAATGCTGGAATGATAAGTGTTATTGTAAGAAAACTCAATAAGAGGCAAATGGTCAACTAAATTACCTTTAAAATCAATCACACAGGCCCTTAGCATATCCGCCAAAGTCTAAATATTCCATTCCGCTTGTCCATCCATTTGAGGGTGGAAAGCGGTGCTAAGGTTCACCTGAGTACCCAAACCTTTCTGAAACAAATACAAGAAGTGAAAAGAAAGCTACGTACCTCAGTTTGAAATGACTAAAATGGATGCTCCATGCAACTTAACTATCTCTTTAATGAACAACTTAGAATAATCCTCTTCTAAGTAGTTAGTCCTCACAGGCAAGAAGTGAGCAACTTAGTCATTCTATCTAAAATGACTCAAATAGAATCATACTGATGGTGAAACCGTGAAGACTTATAACAAAATCCATATTAATCATCTCTTACTTCCACATGGGCAATTCTATCTCTTGGGATATGCTACCATGCCTCAACTGTTCTACCTTGACTTGCTAACAAACCATGCACTTAACAACAAAATTTGCCACATCCCTCTTCATATTATTCCACCAATAGATTTTTTTCAACTCTTGATAGATTTTAGTTGAACCCGAATGAAATGTATAACTACACTCATGATCCACATCCAAGATTCTATCACTCAACCCATTAACATTAGGAACACATAAACTTTCTTGATACCTTAAGATGTCATCTCCCCTAATCTCGAAATCCATAACCTTTTGCTGACCCACATAATCTTAATCTATATAAGTATGGGATCTAAATCCTGTTTATCCTTCACCTCAGCACCAAGAGATGATTTAATCACTTCCTGAACAATCATTCCTCTATCCTGAGAGTCCAAAAGATGAACTTCCAAGTTAGCCAACCTGTGAATATCCTTCACCAACCCTTTTTTATCAACATCAACGTAAGATACGCTCCCTATAGACAACCTGCTAAGAGCATCAGCAATAATATCAGCTTTACCTGAAGGTAGTACAAACTTATGTCATAATCCTTAATAAATTCAAGCACCGCCTTTACCTGAGATTCAATTCCTTCTGTGTAATCACATAATGCAAACTCTTATGGTTTGAATAAATATCCACATGCACCCCATCCAAATAACAATGCCAAATATTCAAAGAAAACCCACAACCGCCAACTCTAAATCATGAATCGGGTAATTTCTCTCATGAACCTTAAGTTGCGTGGAAGCATAAGCTATGAACTTATCATGCTGCATCAAAGCACAACCCAGTCCCACATGGGATGCATCATAGTACACAACAAATCCATCAGTGCCTTTGAGCAAAGTTAATGGATGCAGAAGCTAAATTATCCTTTAACTTCTTAAAATTACCTTCACAACTATTGAAACACAAAAAATTAACCTTTTTCTTAGTTTCTTCGTCAGAAGAAATGGATGAGAAACTCTCCACAAACCTACTGTAATACCCAACCAAGACATGGAAGCTCATAATATTAATTGGAGTCGTGGGTCTAGGCCACTTCTTAACTGTCTCTACTTTCTACGGATCCACCTTGATCCCTTCACTAGAAACAACATGCCCGAGAAAGGTCACAACACTTAGCCAAAATTCATACTTAGAAAATTTTGCATATAATTCTTGGTCCTTAAGAGTTTGAAACACAATTTGAAGGTGATTAGCATAATCCTCCTTACTTTTAGAGTACACCAACATGTCATCAATGAAGACTATAACAAAAAAATCCAGAAACTACATGAACACTTGATTCATAAGATCCATAAAAGCAGCCAAAATATTAGTCAATATAAATGACATAACCAAAAACTCATAATGGTCGTACAGGGTTTGAAAACCAGTCTTAGGAATATCGACCTCCCTGATTTTCAACTAGTGATAGCTGGAATGAAGATCTATCTTAGAAAAACTCCTAGCACCCTAAAGCTAATCGAAAAGGTCATTAATCCTAAGAAGAAGGTATTTATTTTTCACTGTAACCTTATTCAACTAGATATAGTCTATACACATCCAAAGAGACCCATTTTTCTTTCACATGAAAAGCATAGAAGCACCCTATGGAGAAACACTTGGACGAATAAAACCCTTATCAACAAGATTCTTCAACTGCTCTTTTAGTTTCTTTAGTTCAGTCGGAGCCATCCTATAAGGAGAAATAAAAATGGGATGGGTATTCGGTAGAAGATCAATACTGAAATCTATTTTCCTATAGGGAAAAATTCCAGGAAGATCATCAAGAATGACTTAAGGAAATTCATTAACCACAGGGATAGAATGCAAAGAGGGACCATCAGAGTTAGAATTCGTGACACAAACTAGATAATATAGACACCCTTTGGATATAATCTTTTGAGATCTAAGATAGATAATAAACTTTCCTTTGGGCTCTAAGAAACCCCCCCCCCCCCCCCCCCATTCAATCACCGGTTCATTAGGAAAATAAAAACTAGCCATTTAGGCCCTACAATCTTAAGTAGCATAACACAAACGGAACCTATCCATCCCCAAAATCACATCAAAATCCATCATATCAAGTTATATTAAATCCAACAGTGTCTTCCTATTAAGAACGTACACCACACAACCCCTATAAATTTTTCAAATAACAATAGACTTGCCCACGAGAGTAGAAATAGAAAAGGGGTTGGAAATATTTTTGGGACCAAAACCAAAGTGTACAACCACATACGGGGTCATATAGGTATGGTAGAACCCAGATCAAGTAAATAATAAACATTATGGGAAAAGAGTTGTAACATACTAGTGACAACATCGAGGGTGCCTTAGATTCCTGATGAGTAGTAAGTGCATAGAGATAATTTCGGTCATTACCGGTACCTAAAGTGATGATCTTAGATATAAAGGTCGAAGAGGTAGAAACTGGCACTTTATTAGCTCTATGGAAACTTTAGTTATAAGATAATTTCACTGCAGATGACCAGGTTGACCATAATTAAAACATAAGTTCCTTCCCTCCTCATATACCCTCGATAAAGTTATCCACAAAAATGGCAAGGATGATAAGGTGGGGCAAACTAAACTCCAATGGCTTGGGACAGGGCACCCTGTGCCTTACGATACCTGCTAGCCTAGAAATGATGATCACCTAAAGTCCTAGGATAAGGAGCACTAGCTGACGAATAAGAATTTCCCAAATTATTATTCTTAGTTCACTGCCTACCATCTCTCCCATTGTTTTACTGATTTACACCCTACTCAATATATCTAAACTTTTTGTTCTGTCTTTCTCCCATCTTTACCTATTTTTTTGCTCTTCCTCAACCTACTGCATATAAACCACCATCCTGGATATGTCTATATCATTTCAACATAGTAGCCTTACATTCTAACACCAAATTATGAGACAAACTAGAAGCAAACTTCCTTATTTTGTCCTCATAGTAGACATAAATTATGGAGCATAACGGGACAATTGCTGAAACTTCAGAGCATACTCCTTGATACTCATCTGACCCTACTTCAGGTTCACAAACTCTTGGGCCATAGTCTCTCTCAACTCGTGAGGAAATAAGTGATAAACAAAGGCGCCTGAAAATTTACCCCACATCATCGTCTCAACATCATCAACCCCCATTCCTTCCCACTACTCATACTAAAGGTAAGACACATCTTTCAACTAATAGGAAACAAACTCTACACCCCTTAAATCAGTAGCATGCATAACCCTAAAATCTTCTCCATCTCATCAATAATCCCCTCAGGATCCTTTTAAACCTTAGATCATGTAAAGGTTGGGCCAACCCAAGAGGCCTAACTAACAACAGAACCAACATGATCAGACCGACGAGACTGCAATGCCACCAATTAAGCAAGCATATGAATTGACTGGTGGAAATCTAGCATTAGAGATATTTTCCTGAAGTGACTGAGCATGAGTATCACTAGCCAAAGAATCTTGGGGAGGAAAAGTAGAGACTGATGGAACCCCACGTAGAATAGTACAGTCAAGAGTAGGGACTCTAGACCGAGTCTAATTCTATAAACTGGGAGATTTCCCTCCATATTTTCCTTGGCTGGAACAAAAGTTCCAACAATTTTTGTACGATTGTCAAACCTTTGGGGAGACATGATTTAAAATACGAGTAAGATAGGAGTTAGAGAAGTTTCATAGTAATATAGACTCTATATCCAAAAATAGAACACAAGAAAGGGACGTCAATTTTGCAAACCCCTAATCAGCCTAAACATAGGATTTATACCCTAAATAACCTAATATCTCATTATTCACTCACTTTTCTCAAGATTTAAAATATTTTCTCTCAAGAGGCAAAAACCCTAGCTTTAAGAATCAAGGTCAATACTCAAGAAATCCTCCAAGAACCTTTAAAACTCTTCTTCTCAGGTATGTTAGGTGTTCATTCATGGGTTCCTTTCACCCATGAAGTCCAAGAACCCTTTTTAAACATACGAGATCTCAGATTCATGATTTTAATATTTGAATTAGATTGAATTCATGTTCATAACATTAATTGAGTTTCAATCCATGATAAATTATAGATTCCATGAAATTAAAATAGCATGTCTCTTGAATTGTGTAATTCACATGTTATAACCCATGAATTTGTAAGATTTGGCATTGTAGTTACAATATTTATATGTTATCCATGATTATATGCATTAAGTTGTGTTACCCAAATGTTTGATAGAATGTCCATGTGAATTAAAGGGTGAAATCATAACATGCTAGTATATGTACAAGCTTATGCCCTATAAGTGTTTGATGAAATGTCCCTATGAGTGAATTTTAGACAAGTGTACATTGTTATGCTTTTTAAGATTATTCTATGCTTTACTTTTCATGCTATCGAGTCCTGGGGTATTTGATACCCGACAATCTATATTTTTACCTGGAGCAATTTTCAGTTACATAATAATATAAATCATGTCACGATCAATAGAATTCAGTCACCTACATAACTCAGTAAAACTCAGTCTGTTACAGAACTCAGGAAAACTTAGTAAACTTAGTATCAGTCTATTCTAGTTTCATATACTCAGTTCAGTATCTTTCAGTTAGGAGTAGGATTTAGCACTGAGCGAGTGCAGGGATGACAGCTTCCCCGTCAGAGAGGCAGAGGTGTTAGTAGTATCCTCTGTACTTAAGAACTGCATAGCCATTGCAGGACAAGAAGTCACCCATAAGACTAGGATTGAATACCTCCCAAGGGCCACCCATTTGATTAGGCTTGGCTTTGCCCATGTCACCCATCAGTCAGTCTTGGCATCCAGGCTTTCCAGTGTTAGTACTCGTGGCACGGTATTAGCACTCTTCCAACTGGGGCCACAGGGTGGACTCTTATCTAACCAGATTTGAAGCATGTCAGTTAGATGATTACCTCCCACAATTTTAGTTTCAGTCTTAGTTTAAAACTCAGTTTAGTTCTACAAAATCAGGACTGTCAGACACAGTCACTCAGTATCAGTAATTCAGATACCAGTAACTTTAAATATCTATTACTCAGTTATCAAAACTCAGTACTTAGCTTAGAAAAGCTCAGATACAGTATATATATATATATATATATTTATATGTATATGCACAGTATTACATACTCAGTATTTACAACAATTTCAGTTGCCCATGTACTCTCATACTCAGTTACTCTATATCATTCAATCAGTTACTGTTTATGTATATGAACCCTTTTATTCAGCATTAACTTATCTAGCATACTAGTAAATTCCACGTACTAACACATAGTGTGCTATAATGTCTCATATTATAGGTTCGGATACTCAGGTTTCTGACTGCACTTAGACAAATCTAGTCAGCAGTCGCAAATTTAGTAGTGAGTCCTCATTTATTGAGGATATGCTTTTATTTTAGTAATTTAGTAGTTTTAGTATTGTATTAGTTGTAGTTAGTTGGGGGCGTGTCCCATCAACTCCATATTCAGATAGTTTAGTTAGAGGCTTTCAGGCTTGACCAGTTCAGACGGTGTTAAGTTTTTGAATGGTTTTACCAGATGTTATTATTTATCAGTATTTAGATTTTAAACCTTATGGAAATTCATCCTAATTCTATATTTATTTCAGTATTATTATTTAGTGCTCACAGCAGATATCAGTCAAGGGTTAGCTTGTCGTCCTTTGGGGTCATAAGCACCATGTAGCATCCAAAGTACAGACTCGGGGCATTACATTGGTATCAGAGCCTAAGGTTCAGTAGAGTCCTAGGGAATCTGAAAACCACATCAAGTAGAGTCTTGTGCATGGGTGAGTAGCGCCATACTTATGGACAGGAGGCTATGATATGTTTTAGGAAAAGTTTCCCTTCTTTCAGTGTTCATGTCATGAGAGTGAGTATAAGCTCAAGTTAAACTCTCAGACTAATCCTTTACTTCCTTCCAATTATAGAACATGAATCCTAAAAAGACTAATAGAAGAAGAACTAGAAATCAGTCAGCACCTTAGCCCGTTCAGGTAGATCCCCTGGACGAGCATGTCTCCCACTCAAAATTCAGAGTTGCATTCACTACTTTAGCCAATTTTGTAATAGCTTAAAATAAATGGCTAGCTGCTGTTCTAGCCAACCCAGTGGCCAATACTGCTGTAGCCAGGATTTGGGACTTCACCTGAATAAATCCTCCCCTATACTTAGGATCTAAGTCAGAAGAGGATTCACAAGAGTTCCTTGATCAAGTTCAGAAAGTCATAGATATTATGGGAGTAACTTCCAGTGAGAGTGTTAAGTTAGCTGCTTATCAACTACAAGATATATCTCATATATGGTTTAAGCAGTGAAAAGTACACAGGGGCACATATGCAGAGCCCATTGAGTGGGAAGAGTTTGCTACTGCTTTTCTACATAGATTCTTTACCTTAGAGCTGATAGAACCCAAGGTGTTAGAGTTCATCAATATCAGGCAAGGAAGTATGAGTGTGAAAGAGTATTCCCTTAAGTTTATCCAGTTATCTAGTTATGCTCCTTATGTAGTAGCAGACAGTAGGTCCAGAATGAGCAAGTTCGTGTCTGGGGTGTCAGATTATATGGTTAAGGAGTGTGGAACTGCAATGTTAATTAAAGAAATGGACATATATAGTAGAAATCTTAATAGAACCTTTCTTAGTGCTTAACTCAGTAGCTAAGTCTATTCCAGCCAATGAGTATACAAAAATTGCTCGGTTACAATATTTCAAAAAATTCATTCAGTTAATTTCAGTAATGGAGTCATTCCATTTCAATTTTCTCATGAACCAATCATTGAATAAAGGGGTAGTACCTCAGTTTTATTTGATTTAAGTTTGAATCTCTAGATAGAACTAGTAGAAATCTAAGAATCATGTATCAGAAGAAAGTACTAGTAGTAGACCTTACATTATCAGGAGTAGTCCTTCAGAATGAGTTTAGTGTTTATGAGCATTTTCATATCTCAGACTCCAGAGTAAAGTGGTTTTAGTTTAATTTAGAAGTTATTAAGGGGTTTACAAACTTAGAATAACGGCTTTAAGCTAAGGGGAGAAGGTAGAACAACTAACCAAGTCAGACTTTCAGATTTTAGTAGTAATGTAATGATGTGTAGAAAAATAGTGGGAGAGTTTGATGACCAACCCATCCTTAACTCAGTGTAAAGTTTTGCACTTCAGCTGTCACATATTTACTCACGCAATTTATGTCAGCTCTATGATCATAGCTACTATTCGTGCACATTATCGAAAATTATGTACGCTTATAGTTCCTAGTATAAGGAGTTCCAATTCACTCAGTGTTACGAATCATATTCCTTGAACACAGAAACTCTAAACTCAGATCATGCAGCTCAAGACTCATGTACTTATACTTTACAGTATGCTCAGTTCCCATGACTCCTGCTACACTCCTAATGATCAACTAGATTCAAATTTTGTCATGTATATCCTCAGTCTAGATCTCTTAATAAAATCCAAGATATTGATGTTCTATTTCTCAAGTCTCAGTTAAGTGTCAAGTTTTGTATAATGTCATTCATTCTTCAGGTCCTCATATTTTAACCTCCAGTGAACTCTCCTTATGAAATGATGTACTGATGAGTAGTTTCTTAAAAGGGAGAGGGTAAATATTTCATGATAAGAAGAGATTGTTACATGTTAGTCTTACACGAGGCTGTAGTTATGAAGATAGGCATGAATGTCATATTACTGTGTAAGTTGCTAAATACATTTCAAAGATTTGAGTAGGATCTTAGTCCTCAGTGGGTAGAGTTATTAGTACCCATATTATAGAATTTTAGCCATGTGGTAAATTCTCATTCAGATGTCTTATTCAGACCTTGCCAAGATTTCCTTGCTCCCTAAAGTCAATAGAACTTTATAGAAAGAGTGTCAAGAAATGTTCCAGTTGAGTTTAAGTTTTTATTATGAGTTATTCTGTAAAGCCAAGAACTCAGTTTAGCAGTCAGGCGTACGTTTGTATGGTTTCCCATCTTTCTGCCCAGTTGCCTTATCCGAAGTCTCACAAATATGCCCATTCCAAGATGGAGCATCCTAGTAGTTACGAGTTCATCCCAGTTCATGTATCATGCCTCATTTTTAGATCTCAGATATTCAGTCATGATTTAGTTCGCAGGAGCCCCATGCATCATCTCAGTTTTTCCTCAGTAACTCAGCCAAATCAGCATTCTTCGTGGGACATAATATCCTAAGGGAGAGATGCACTATAACCCCTGATCTTTCATGTCCTAAACCTTCCAATTTATCTTTACATAACAAGATCTAGTTTGAAGTAACAGGTATCATAAGTTGCTCTCTCATTCCAATCTCAACTGTATGATCATTCCCATGGAATGGCATGCATTCAAAGAATCAGTTCAGTTCATATATCATGTTTTAGACTCGGTCATGTTCACATGTTCCCACTCATAAATGTTCAGCAAAATGATCTCGGGTTCATTAGTCTTTTCAACTTGAGGAAACAGTTTTCCTTAGCTTTACTCGATTCCATATTTAGTTTACCGTTGAATATTCAGTCATGCATTCATGAATCAGTTCATCCATGTACTCATGCATCAGATATGCATATTCAGTATGAAAACTCAGCTTATTAGTAGCTCTAGTCACGTATTCCATTCATCAAATATGTATGTTCAGTGTGTAAACTCAGTCTATCAGTGTTCCTCGACTTAATCAGTCTCATTCGAGGACAAATGTTCCCAAGGGAGAGATATTATAATACTCCATATTTCCCTAGCTAAAATTAACTCTTAGTCCATGAGTTATCCAATGTAAAATTTTTGAAATACTCAGTATTTTCCAGTTTAGAGCTCACCAATGCGTAGGAAATTCAGTCAGCTTTCCAATGATATAAAATTTGTCCAAATCCAATACTCGAGCGAAGATTTAGAGATATTTTTGTGAAACAACATATCACCTGGTACTTCAGCGCGTCGCGGAGGCAGTCCAAATAGCAATTGTCATTTTCCAGTGAGCCAACGCGATACCACCGCATGGCGCCACTAGCCAATTTCCCAACTATCACTTTTCTAGTATTGCATTAAGTTGTGTTTCCAGAATGTTTGATAGAATGTCCATATGAATTAAAGGGTGAAATCATGACATACTAGTATATGTACAAGCTTATGCCCTACAAGTGTTTGATGAAATGTCTTTATGAGTGAATTTTAGACAAGTGTACATTGTTATGCCTTTCAAGATTATACTATGCTTTACTTTTCATGCTATCGAGTCCTGGGGTATTTAATACCCAATAATCTAGCTATTTACCTAGAGTAAGTTTCAGCTATAGAATAGTATCAGTCATGTCATAATCAAGAGATTTCAGTCAGCTATAAAACTTAGTAGAACTCAATCAGTTACAAAACTCAGAAAAACTTAGTAAACTAAGTATCATTCCAATCTAGTTTTGTATACTTAGTTCAGTGTATTTTAGTTGGGAGTAGGATTTAGCACCGAGCGAGTGCAGGGATGATAGCTTCCCCGTCAGAGAGGCAGAGGTGTTAGTAGTATCCCCTGTACTCAAGAATTACATAGCCAATGTAGGATGAAAAGTCACCCGTAAGACTAGGATTGACTACCTCCCAGGGTTTACCCATTTGATTAGGCTTGGATTCGCACTAGTGTCACCCGTCAGTCAGGCTTGGCATCCAGGCTTTCCAGTGTTAGTACTCGTGGCACGGTATTAGCACTCTTCCAACTGGGGTCACAGGGTGGACTCCTATCTACTCAGATTTGGAGCATGTCAGTTAGATGATTACCTCCTATAATTTCAGTTTCAGTCTTAGTTTAAAACTTAGTTCAGTTCTACAAAATCAGGACTGTCAGACAAAGTCACTTAGTATCAGTAATTCAGATACCAGTAACTTTAAATATCTATTACTCAATTATCAAAACTCAGTACTTAGCTTAGAAAAGCTCAGATACAGTATATATATATATATATATATGTATGTGCACAGTATTACATACTCATTATTTACAGCAGTTTCAGTTGCCTATATACTCTCATACTCAGTTACTTTATATCATTCAGTCAGTTACTGTTCATGCATATGAACCCTTGCATTCAGTCTTACCACATCTAGCATACCAATACATTTCACGTACTGACGCATACTCTTTCTTTGCGCTATAATGTCTCATATCATTGGTTTAGACACTCTGGTTCCTGACCACGCTTAGACAAAACCAGTCAGCAGTCAGAGATTTAGTAATGAGTCATCATCTATCAAAGATATGTTTTTATTTCTGCAATTTAGTAGTTTTAGTATTGTATCAGTTGGAGCTAGTTGGAGTTAGTTGGGGGCTTATCCTATCAACTCCATATTCAGACAGTTCAATTAGAGGATTTCAGACTAGACCAGTTCAGACAGTGTTTAATTTTTGGATGTTTTTACCAGATATTATTATTTTATAGTATTTATATTTTGAACCTTATGGAAATTCAACCTAATTTCATATTTATTTTAGTATTATTATTCAGTGCTCACAGCAGATATCAGTCATGGGTTAGCTTATGGTCTTTTAGGGTCATAAGCACTATGTAGTGTTCGGGGTACAAACTCAGGGCATTACACTGACCCAGTAGGGTGCCACTTCTAGTGTGACCAGTGGACAGTGCAAAACTTGACTCTATGCCATCTAGACTCAACACAATCAAGAAAGTTCTCCTGATGTAGTTATGGGTACGTACAAGTCTTCCACCTTCACGTTTATCCATTGTTAAACCTCGAAGCTTCACTTTCTTTTATGACTCCATATATAGCTGTAGACTTTAGTGTCAGTCTTTACATATTAGCACAACCCTTCTCAATGTCTGCCCCAGTAGGTAGTTCTATTATAGCCAAATGGGTATACAGGAATTGCTCAGTCACAGTGTCTCAGAAATTCACATTAGTTGACCTTGAAGAGTTAGAGATGACTGATTATAATGTTATTCTTGGCATAGATTCACTCGTGATATGCCTCAGTTAACTATAGAAATAGAATAGTCTAGTTTTAGTTTCCTAATGAGCCCATCTTAGAGTAAAAGGGTAGTACCCAGTGCCTATAAGTCGATTCATCTCCTATCTTAAGGCAAGAAAGATGATATTCAAGGGTTGAATTTATCGCCTTATCTGAGTCAAAGACTATTTCTAAAACTCTGAGTATTGAGTCAGTCCCAATAGTGAATGAGTTTCCATAAGTGTTCCCTGAAGATCTTCCCAGAGTTTCTCCCGAGAGAAATATTAACTTTGAAATAGATCTATTTATAAATACCCAGCCTATTTCAATTTCACATTACAGAATGGCTCCAGTCGAGCTTAAAGAATTGAAAGAACAGTTGAAAGATCTCTTAGATAAGGGTTTTATTAGGCCTAGTGTATCTTCTTAGGGCTCTCCATCTCTCTTCATGCACAAGAAAGACAATACTTTTGGAATGTGTATCGACTACCATCAGTTGAACAAAGTCACAATCAATAATAAGTATCCCTTCCCTAGGATTGATGACTTGTTCTACTAACTTCAGGGAGTAAATTATTTTTCTAAAATAGACCTTAGATTTTGTTATCATTAGCTCAAATTCAGAGAATGTGACAGTCCAAAGATAGCCTTCAGAACTCGGTATGATCACTTCGAAATTCTAGTTATGTCTTTTAGACTAACAAATACTCATATAGCTTTTATGGACTTGATGAACAGGGTGTTCAAGCAGTACTTGGACATGTTCATCATAGTGTTTATAGAGGACATCCTTGTTTATTCTCGTAGTGAAGATGATCATGTAGACTATTTGAGGATTGTATTGCAAACCCTTAAGGATCACTAGTTATTCGCTAAGTTTGGCAAGTATTAATTCTAGTTGAGATCAGTGGATTTTCTTGGTCACATCATTTCCGGTGATCGCATTCGAGTTGTTCCTTAAAATACTGAAGTATTGAGAAACTGGCCTAGGCCCATCTCTCCATCAAATATCAGGAGTTCTTTACGTTTAATCGATTACTACAAATAGTTTGTTGAAGGATTTTCTTCCATTATTTCTCCCATGTTTCCACTACCCTAGAAGAAATTCAAATTTTAATGGTTGAATTCCTACGAGAAGAGTTTTTCAGGATTTAAAGACTCAACTCACTTTTATTGCAGTCTTGACTCTACCAGAGGGTTCTGATGGGTTTTTAGTTTATTGTGATACGTACAGAGTAGGTCTTGCTTGGGTGTTAATGCAGCAAGGTAAGGTCATAGACTAAGCCTCTAGACAGCTTAAACCCCGTAAGAAAAATTACCCAGACAATGATCTTGAGTTGGCAGCAGTTGTCTTTGCCTTAAAAATTTGGTGGAATTATGTTTATAGGTTTCATGTTTATGTGTTTATGAACCATAAGAGTCTACAGTGTGTGTTCTCGCAGAAAAAAACTAAATCTTCATCAGAGAAGATGGCTGGAATTATTGAAGGACTATGATATAAGTGTGACGTATCACCTAGGTAAGGCTGATGTAGTGGCCAATTCCCTTAATATACTATATATGGGAAGTGTTGCTAATGTTGAAAAGGGTAAGAAGGAGTTAGTTCATGAGGTCCAGCAGCTTGCTAGGTTGGTGTAATACCCAAAAAATCCAAACCAATGCTAGAGTAATATTTCAAACTCATGCATAGTACATCATAGTTCTTGGGTAGATTTATGAGTTAGTTTGATGTATATTAAGGTCTCAAATAACTCCCAGCTATTAGACAAATCAAAATAACCCTTACCGATTGAAATTTTGATAAGAATGATGCCTTAGTCAACTTTAAATGAGCATATCTTTTTCTCTACTCCAAATTTTCCAGCTCACGACTCACCAAGTTGTAGGAAATTGAATTAACTTTCCAACGATACCAATTTCATCCAAATCCGATACGATTGTACTACGTTACGCTGAAGCCAAAAATCAAGATTTCAGTGACAAAAATTTTAATTATTTCAGGGGCAGTTGGGGTTTTTTCATGACCCTAATCAGTCCAAAACACAAAATTAATGCCCTAAAAGCCTACTTAGTCATTATTTTATTCAATTTCTCTCAAATCAAGAGCATTCTCTCTCAAATAGAAAACCCTAGCCTTCAAAATTCAAGATCAAATCTCAAGAACTCAGCATCAATTATCACGAAGTCATCAACCCAAGTTTGTTAAGTGTTAATTCATGGGTTCCTTTCACCCATGGAGCCCAAGTATCCAATTTAAATACAAAGTTATGATCTTTTCAAGTTACTATGATTTTAAATTGTGATTTCAACCATGAATCTCCATGAATCTTGATTTCATACCATGCTTACATAATATTGTTGTTGTTATCAAACCCCACATATTTTAATATTGCTATTTTCTTAATTAAATCACGATTAAGTGTTGCTGATGTTGAAATTATTCTATTACTGTAAGTTTTATATTATTCCCATGTTTAGCCTAAACCATACATATCAAGTGTTTGATGAAATGCCTACAAGAATGGATTTTAATAAATGTTCCCATGTTATATCCTTAAAGTTTAGTACTATTTTACTATTATTGCTATTGAGTCCTGGGGGTTATAAATACCCAAAAACATAGTTGTTTACTTAGTCTCAGTATCTTTAAAATAGTTTCAAAATATGTTATGAGCATTACCAATTCAGTCAGTTATTAAAATCACATAACCTTAGAACAGTTTAGTATTCCGAGTCAGTTCACTTGGCAATAGGATTTAGCACCGAGCAAGTGCAGGAATGGCAACCTCACCATAAGATAGGCAGAGTCGTTAGTAGTAGTCTCTGTACTCCAGAACTATGTAGCCAGTGTAAGATATGAGGAGTCTCCCATCAGATTAGGCTTGATTACCTCGCAGGGGTCACCCATCAGTTTAGGCTTGACAACCTTAGTCCATCGGGACAATACATTAGTATAGTGGATCCACATAGCCAGCATTAGTACCCATGGCACGGTACTAACACCCTTTCAACTCGGGTTATAGGTTGGACCCTGATTAGCTCAGATTGGGGACTATTGGCTAAATGATACCTCCCACTGTCTTAGTCCAGTAATCAGTTTAGTAATTCAGTTTCAGATGCTTGACCATAGCATACAGATATCAGTGATTCAGTTATCAGATTTTAGTATTTTAGTATTTACAGATTATATTCAGAACATGTTATATTCTTGGTCATGCATTCTCAGTGTTTACAGATTTTATGTATCCTCAGTATTAACAGATTTCATGCATCCTTAATATTTATAGATTTCATGAATCCTCAGTATATGCAGAGTTCATCAACTTTATTCAGTACTTCACGTTATATACTGAATATATATATATATATGTATATATATGTATATATATATGTATATATATGTATATATATATGTATATATATGTATATATATATATGTATATATATGTATGTATATATATATGTATGTATATATATATATATATTCAGATAGTTATTATTCATGTTCATGAAACCATGCATATCAGCCTACCTCATTTAGCATACCAGTACATTTAAAGTACTGATCGCATACTTTTTTCTTGCGCTATGATTTATCATATCATAGGTTTGGACGCTCAGTTTTCGGATCGTGAATAGATTTTCCAAATATCAGCCATAGCGGTGGTGAGTCCTCATATTTTAAGGGCATAATTTATTTAGCTCAGATTACTTTACCAGTTTCAGTCATTTTCATTCAGTCAGAGTTAGTTGGGGATTTGTCCATCAGCTCCCCAGTCAGTCAGTAGAGGCTTTTCATACTATTTCAAATGGTTAGTCAGTTTCTCAGATTTTAGTAGTTATTGTCAGATGCTTTATCAGTTATGCCGTACAGATTTTCTCAAAATTATGACTTAAAAACTTATGGCATTCCTCAGTTAAATTCCACATATGTTATGTCATTATTAGTTTTACTCAATTCTTACAGAAGGTACTAGCTCATGAGTTAGCTTACGTTCCTCGGTATAATAAAATTGTATGATGCTCAGGGTGTACTTTAGGGGTGTTATAAACTTGGTATCAGAGCCTACAGTTTTAAAGTATCCTAGGAAATTTGAAATCCACGTCAAGTAGAGTCTTTTGCATGGGTGTGAAGCATGCCACACTTATGGGTTAGAGGCTACAAGGGGTTTAGGAAAAGTTTCTTTTCTTTCAGTGTTCATGTCATGCGACTGAGCATGAGCTCAAGTTAAACTCTCTGTCTAATCTATTCTTCCTTCCGTTTAAAAAACATGTCTTCCAAAAAGATAAACTGAATAAGAAATGTAAACCAACCAGCACCTACGCTTGTTTAGGAAGATCCCCTGAATAAACATGTTTCTCATGCAGAGTTCAGGGATGCATTCACTACTCTAGCCCATTTTGTAGTGGCTCAGAATGCCTATCCAGCTGCTGTTCTGGCCAACCTACTAGTAGATACTACCGCAGCTAGGATTTGGGACTTCACTCGAGTGAATCCTTCTCTATTTTTGGGATCCAAATATGAAGAGGATCCACAGGAATTCTTAGACATATTCCAGAAGGTAACAGATATCATGGAGGAACTTCTAGTGAGAATGCTGAATTGTCTACTTACCAACAGTAGGATGTAGCTCATACGTGGTTTAAATAGTAGAAGTAGATAGAGGCACAAATGCAAGTGCTATTAAATGAGAAGAGTTTGCTATTTCCTTCTTAGATAGGTTCTTTCTATTGGAGTTGAGAAAGGCTAAGGTGTTAGAGTTTTCAACTTGAGGTAGGGCAACATGTGTGTGAAGGAGTTTTCCCTCAAGTTTACTTAGTTGGCTAGGTATGCTCCTCATTTGGTAGATGATAGCAGGTCTAATGTGAGAAAGTATGTGTCTAGTGTATCTGATAGTGTGGTCAAGGAGTGTAGGACTATAATGTTGATTAAGGTGATGGACTTATTTAGGTTGATGGTCCATGACCAATATATAAAGGAGCAGAAAACTAAGGAAAGAGAGAGAGAGAGAGAGAAAGAGAGAAAGAGAATAAGAAGGTTAGAACAGGTGGTTTTAGTTTTAATTAGCCAAGGTTAGAAGGTGGTAACCATCCTCAGTTCCATCAGAAATATTCAGTCTCAGCTTCATCTTCAGCTAGTGCCCTAGCACCCAAATTAAGAAATGATACTCGAGATAGAGCGCCAAGCTCTAAGTCACAGGATAATATGAATAGTGCTCGTACAAATCTTCTTTGCCAAAAATATGGTAGGAACCATCAGGGTTAGTGTAGAGCTAGCAGTGATGTCTGTTTTGGGTGTGGCAATCCAGTCCATTAGATTTGAGAGTTTTGGGTAGTTCCTCAAAAAGGTAGGGATTTGCAACAGGGTCAATCCCATCAGTCATCAGTTCCATTTGGCCACCCAACTCAGCAGGGTGTCACTTCCAATGCTACCAGTGGTCAGTGTCCAAATAGATTGTTTGCACTTCAGTTCCAACAGGATCAAGAAAATTTTCTTGACGTAGTTACTGGTACATTGTAGGTCTTTTATTTACATGTTTATGCTTTATTAGACCCTGGAGCTTCTCTTTCTTTTATAACCCCTTATATAGCCATCAAGTTAGGAATCAGTCTCAAAATCTTAGCAGAGCCCTTTTCAGTGTCTACCCCAGTAGGTGTCTCAATTGTAGCCAGGAAGGCATACAGGAACAGTCCGGTCACAATATCTTAAAAAGTCACTTCAGTGGATATTGTAGAGATAGAGATGATAGATTTTGATGTCATTCTCAGTATGGATTGGCTCCACTCATGCTATGCTTCAGTTGATTATAGAAACAGAATAGTTTATTTTTGGTTTCCAAATAAACTAGTCCTTGAGTGGAGGGGTAGTACTACATATCTTAGGGGTCATCTTATTTTGTACATTAGAGCGAGAAAGATGATATCTAAGGGATGTATTTATCATCTTATATGAGTCAAAGATTTTAATTCTGAGACTTCTAATAGTGAGATAGTTTCAGCAGTCAGGGATTTCGAGATGTGTTCCCTAAAGATCTTCTCAGAGTTTCTCTCGAGAAAGAAATTGACTTCTAAATAGGCCTTTTTCTAGATACTCAGTCTATCTCTATTCTGCCATATAGAATGGCTTCAACCGAACTTAAAGAATTGAAAGAAAAGTTGAAAGATCTCTTAGATAAGGGATTCATCAGGCCCAGCATTTCCCTATAGGGTGCACCAGTCCTAATGGTTCTCTTAGAATGTGTATCAACTACCGTTAGTTGAAAAAATTCACAATCAAAAACAAGTATCCACTTATCAGAATTGATGACTTGTTCGACAAACTTCAAGGAGCCAATTATTTTTCTAAGATAGACCTTAGATCCGGCTATTATTAGCTTAGAGACAGGGAATATGACATTCCAAAAATAGCTTTCAAAACTCGATATGGTCACTTCAAGTTTCTATTCATGTCCTTTAGTCTCACGAATGCCCCAGCAGCCTTTATAAACTTGATGAACCGAGTGTTCAAGTAGTACTTGGACATGTTCCTCATAGTCTTCATTGATGACATCCATGTCTACTCCCATATCAAAAATGATTATGCAAATCACCTCAAAATAGTATTACAGACTCTTAGATCCCATCAGTTGTTCGCTAATTCAGTAAGTGCAAATTGTGACCAAGATTAGTAGCTTTACTTGGCCATATTATTTCCAGTGATGGCACTAAAGTTGATCCTTAAAAGACTGAGGTAGTGAGAAACTGACCCAGACCCATCTTTCTATTAGATATCAGGAGTTTCTTAGGTTTGGCTGGCTATTACTGACGGTTTATTGAAGGATTTTCATCTATTGCATCCCCCATGTCCAAATTGACTCAAAAGAAAGTTAAGTTTCAGTGGTCAGATTCTTGTGAGAAGAGTTTTCAAGAGTTGAATACACGACTCACTACAGCCCTAGTTTTGATATTGCCAGATGGTTCAGATGGGTTTTTTATGCACTTTGATACTTCTAGAGTAAAGTTGGGATGTGCTTTGATGCAGAGAGGTAAGGTTGTGGCCTATGCCTCTAGATAGCTTAAGCCCCAAGAAAAGAATTACCCCACCCATGATATTGAGTTAGCAGCTGTTATTTTTACCTTACAGATTTGGAGAAACTCTTTGTATAGAGTGCATGTTGATGTGTTCATAGATCACAAAAGCTTACAGTATGTGTTTTCGCAGAAAGATTTGAATTTGCACTAGAGGAGAGGGTTAAAATTGTTGAAAGATTATGATTTGGGTATTTTATAACATCTGGGGAAGGCTAATCTAGTGGCAGATGCCCTAAGTAGATTGTCTATAGGTAGTGTTGCTCCTGTAGAGGGTGATAAGAAGAAATTAGTGCATGAATAGTGCATAAAGTTCATCAACTTGCCAGATTAGGTGTTCGTTTAGTTGATTCAGCTGAGAGTAGTGTGTGGGTTTAGAATAGTTCAGAATCTTCTTTGGTTGCAGAAGTGAAAGAAAAACAAGATAGGGATCCTAGTCTAGTGAAGCTGAAGGAGTCGTTCAAAGATCAAAAAGTAAAGGTTTTTTCCCAAAGGGGAGATAGTTGTTGCGTTACCAAGGTTGATTGTGTGTGTCATGTGTTGATGTGTTGAGACAGTGAATTCTTGCAAAAGCTCAAGGTAAGCGTTATTCTATTCATCCAGAGGCCACAAAAATGAACTGCGATTTACGGGAAATCTATTAGTGTAGTGGGATAAAGAGAGATATCACAGAGTTTGTAGCAAAGTGCTCCACATGTCAGCAAGTTAAGATTGAACATCAAAAGCCTAATGGATCTATGTAGGAGTTCAGTATTCCCACTTGGAAGTGGAAGAAAGTGAACATGGATTTTATGACAGGTTTCCCTTGTACTCATCGGCAGCATGATTCAATTTGGGTCGTTGTGGACAAACTAACCAAATCAGCTCATTTCTTGCATGTCTATACTTCTTATTCCGTCGAGGACTATGCCAAGATCTATCTCAAAGAGTTGATTAAGTTACACGGTGTTCCATTATCTATCATCTCAGATAGAGGTATTTAGTTTACCTTTTACTTTTGGAAAACTTTTCAGAAGGGTCTTGGTACCCAAGTTCACCTCGGTACAGTCTTCCACCCTCAGACAGATGGTCAAGCAGAAAACACTATTCAGACACTTAAGGATATATTGAGAGAGAGTGTAGTCGACTTTAAGGGCAATTGGGATAATCACTTGCCTTTGATTGAGTTCGTGTATAATAACAACTATCATTCTAGTATTCAGATGGCTCCATTTGAGGCTCTATAAGGAAGGAGATATATATCTCCGATTGGTTGGTTTGAAGTGGGAGAAACTGCTTTGGTAGGGTGTAACTTGGTTTTTGATGACTTAAAGAAAGTTCTAATGACTATGGAGAAGCTTAAGGTAGCCCAAAGTCGACAGAAATCATATGCAGATGTGAGAAAGAAAGATCTGGAGTTTAAGATTGGTGATTTCATATATCTGAAGATCTCTCCCATGAAGGAAATAAAGGGGTTTGGTAAGAAAGGGAAGCTTAGTCCCCGATATATTGTCCCTTTTATAATTTTGAGTCACTTCATAAAGGTGGCTTATGAGCTTGAGTTTCCTGCAGACTTAGCATCAGTGCACCCAGTATTTCATATCTCCTTGTTGAAGAAGTGTTTTAGTGACCCACCTGTAGTTGTTCCCTTAGAAAGCGTAGATGTTCAGAACAGTCTTTCCTATGAGAAAATTCCAGTCGAAATTCTTAATCGATAAATTCATAGACCTTGGAACAAAGAAGTTCCCCTAGTCAAAGTTCTTTGGCGGAATCAGCCCATTGAGAGAGTAACTTGGGAAGCAGAAGCAGATATGTGGACCAAGTACCTTCATTTTTTCTCCGCAAACTCAGACACAGCTTAAGGTAACAACCTTCATAGAATTTCTCTTTTCCATGCTCAGTTTTAGCTGCATATTATTCTCATGTCAGTCATGCATTCACAAAACAAGTTCAGTCATGTGTCATATTCAAACTCAGTCATGTAATCATGTTTTCTTCACTTATATTTAGTATGTAATCTTAGTTCCTCAGTGTTTTCGGCTTAACCAGTCTCATTCAAGGACGAATGTTCCCAAGGGGAAGATATTGTAATACCCCAAAAATCTAAACAAATTCTAGATTCATGCTTGTTCTTTGGTAGACTTATGAGTTAGTTTGATATATATTAAGGTCTCAAATAACTCCCAGCTATAAGACGAATCAAAATAACCCGTACTGATTGAAATTTTGATAAGAATGTTTCCTTAGTCAACTTCAAATGAGCACATCTTTTGCTCTACTCAGAATTTTCCATCTCACGACTTACCAAGTTGTATGAAATTGAATTATCTTTCCAACGATATCAATTTTTTCCAAATTCGATACTCGGGTGAGAAGTTATGGCACTTTTAGTGAAAGTAATAGCTCAATACGAGTAGCCTCGCGTTGCGGTGACCCCAAAAATGGTGTTCATCCTTTTCCAGTGTGTCATCGCGATAAGCACCGCATCGCATCAATGGGTAATTTTGCAATTGTAATTTTTCAGTGAGGCACCGCTATGATGCCACGTCGCACCAAAATCAAGTTGGGGATTGTCCATTTTCAATTGGTGCAATGTGATAGTACCGCATTGCGCCCTTGGGCAAAATGGGGTTCGTCAGTTTTCCTGTGACCTGACGCAATTGTACCGCATTGCGCCGGAGCCAAAAATAGGATTTCAATGATGAAAATTTTAATTATTTTAGGGGAAGTTGGGTCTTTTTCCATAACCCTAATTAGTCTAAGACATAAAATTAATGCCCTAAACGCTACTTAGTCATTATTTTATTCAATTCCTCTCAAATTAAGAGCATTCTATCTCAAATAGAAAATCCTAACCTTCAAAATTCAAGATCAAATCTCAAGAACTCACCATCAATTCTCAAGAATTTATCAACCCAAGTATGTTAAGTGTTTATTCATGGGTTCCTTTCACCCATGGAGCCCAAGTATCCAATTTAAATACAAAGTTATGATCTTTTCAAGTTATTATGATTTTAAATTGTGATTTCAACCATGAATCTCCATGGATCTTGATTTCATACCATGCTTATATGATATTGTTGTTGTCATCAAACCCTACATGTTTTAATATGGCTATTTTCTGAATTAAGTCATGATTAAGTGTTGTTGATATTGAAATTATGCTATTACTCCAAGTTTTTATATTATTCCCATGTTTAGCCTAAACCATGCCAAGTTTTTATATTATTCCCATGTTTAGCCTAAACCATGTATATCAAGTGTTTGATGAAATTCCTACAAGAATGGATTTTAATAAATGTTCCTATGTTATGTCCTTAAAGTTTAGTACTATTTTACTATTTTTGCTATTGAGTCCTGAGGGTTATGAATGCCTGAAAACATAGTTGTTTACTTAGTCTTAATATCTTTAGAATAGTTTTAGAATATGTTATGAGCATTATCAGTTCAGTCAGTCATCAAAATCAGTTAACCTTAGAACAGTTCAGCATTTCGAGTCAGTTCAATTTGGGGTAGGATTTAGCACCAAGTGAGTGCAGGGATGATAGCTTCCCCGTCAGATAGGCAAAGTCGTTAGTAGTAGTCTCTGTACTCCAGAACTACTTAGCCAGTATAGGAATGGGGAGTCTTCCATCAGATTAGGCTTGACTACCTCGCAGGGGTCATCCATCAGTTTAGGCTTGACACCCTTAGTCCTTCGGGACAGTACACCAGTATAGTGGATACACACTGCTAGCGTTAGTACCCAACACCCTTTCAACTGAGGTTACAGGTTGTACCCCGATTAGCTCAGATTGGGGGATGTTGGTTAGATGATACCTCCTATAGTCTCAGTCCAATAATCAGTTCAATAATTCAGTTTCAGATGCTTGACCATAGCATACAAATATCAGTGATTCAGTTATCAAATTTTAATATTTTTTCATGACCCAAATCGGGGCCCTGTCCATGACGAGCATTCTGAACCATAAGGCCCGGAACACCCCTATCTATATGGTAATCATGCATATAAACTTGTATGACAATGAAAATCCAAAAGATACACAATATAACAGAAAACATGATTAGGAATCAAAAGAAAGCAATATGGGGAATAATTTCCCACAACCTCAAACAACATCTCTAAAACTTCTGCGAAATATCTACTACATGACTGAAATAAATAACAGTCTGAAAACTGGGACAAGGCCCGAGTAGACCCAAAACTAATAACTGGTAAATAAAACTGCCAGACATCAGGCCTTCCAAAATATAGAAGGATCACCAAGTAACTCTGCAAATCTTTCTGAGGAATCTACTGATTTTCTGGACCTCTAGACGGTGCCTCCTAACCTGGGAGGAAGGAGGTCAATACAAAAGTACTAGTATGCAGAGATATCAAAACAAAAAATAATATTTTTACAAAATATAGTTGAGAGCCATTATTAAGCAGTTTCATATCAAATCATTTGAAAACACATGGGCATAATGTAATTGTTTTCAACAACAATGCAATGCAGCTGAGCTAGGTGGAATACCTCACATAATTTACACCAACTGTCAAACCCCGATTGCCGCCAAGGTTAGAGTATACGTGAGGGGAAGACACACAAGATCACACAGTAGGGTGTCTCGACCCAGTGGTAGTGCCCTAGATCACTTAGCCTGGGCTCCTACCTATAGTCCCAATTTGGGAATGACATAAAGTCAAGTACATAGGTTTACTTAGCCTGGTATCAAATTCCCGTGTCAGCAAATATGATTTCCAACGATGAGCCCTTACACTCAAACACGTTCTTCGGGCATCCACCTATCTCATGTAAAATTAATGCATTTAAGTTTTATTTAATTCAATCACATGTCATATTCTATAGGTTATCGTCATAACCGACTTGCAAGCCATCAATATCACATCATTCTTTCATGCAGTCATTGTGTTCATCATATTTCAACATAATAATCCCTCTCTTTGCAAATCAAAAATCATATTCACTTTCAAAATGTTTCATCTCATGCTTGTCAAGATGATTTCAAAACAATTCACATCATATGAAAATTCAAAACAATTTTATATCAAAAGAGGAATTTCATATCATTCATGCTCCCAAGTTAACATCTTTTTGGAATAGATGCATATATATGTTTCATATATCAAATCACTTGAAAATAAGCCTAAAGACCAGATCAATATCATAGAACGTTCAATACATAATCATAATTGAAATTTCAAAACTCCCATTTCAAAACATAAATTTTTAAAGACCTATGAGATTTTTGGATAACCCCACGTATCTCTATTTAGGAATTCAAAAGGGTGCTTCTTGATGCCCTTGACTTGGGGATTCCAAATCTTCAATTTGTTTTGAAAACCCACGGTTAAATCTTAAGTTATGTGGATTTTTATTTTGAAACCCTTATGCAAGTTCTTAGAGCAATTTCATGATAATGGATGTATTTTGGAGAATTAGGGACTAAATTTCGTGTTTATGGCTAAATAAGGGTGGGAAAAGGACCATTTGCCCCAAAAACAGAGTGTTTAAGTCACTTGAAACCATAAGATATGCGCCGCATATGCTATTGCCTATATTTACATAGGCGCTGCCTATGCTATCACCTATATTTACATAGGCGCCGCCTATGCTATCGCCTATGTTTTCCAGTGGCCATGTACGATTGGTTAGGCGACGCATTCTACTTTGAAAGGCCATAACTTCTTGCTCCGATGTCGTATTTTAGCAAAATTGATATCGTTGGAAAGATTACTCAAAAAACTATCATTTTGCACATAGTAGGCTCTCTAAGTTGACATATACAAAGAGTTACGGTCGATACAAGCTGACACAATTTACAACGTCAACTAAAACTTAATCGATCAAAATAGTTTTCAAATCGTCCTTGAGTCAAAGGACCTCTATGGTCTACATTCAAGATTGAATGGGTTCACATACTACACAAATAATTATCATGCCATATTGGCATAGGATTTATGGCTTCGGAATTATCAACGCATCGGAGTCATGGTCTATATTGTAGCCCAAAATACGGGGCATTACATATTTACAGATTATATTCAGAATATGTTATATTCTTGGTCATACATCCTCTGTATTTACAGATTTTATGCATCCTCAGTATTTACGGATTTCATGTATTCTCAGTATCTACAAATTTCATACACTTTATTCATTACTTCACATTTTATATATATATATATATATATATATATATATATATATATATATTCAGACAGTTATTAATCACATTCATGAAACCATGCATATCAGCCTACCTTATTTAGCATATCAGTACATTCAAAGTACTGATCGCATACTCTTTTCTTATGCTATGATGTATCGTATCATAGGTTCAAATGCTCAGCTCCTAGATTGAGCATAGATTTTCCAAACTATCAGCCGTAGCAATGGTGAGTCCTCATATTTAAAGGGCATGATTTATTTAGCTCAAATTACTTTACCAGTTTCAGTTATTTCCATTCAGTCGGAGTTAGTTGGAGGTGTGTGTTATTAGCTCCTCAGTCAGTCAGTAAAGGTTTTCTTGACTATTTTAGATAGTTAGTCAATTTCTCATATTTCAGTTGTCATTGTCAGATGTTTTATCAGTATTATCAATTATGCCTTACAGATTTTATCAGATTTATGACTTAAAACCTTATGATATTTCTTAGTTAAATTCTGTATATGTTATGTCATTATCAGTTTTACTTAGTGCTCATAGCAGGTACCATCTCATGGGTTAGATTATGGTTCCTCAAGATTGTAAGCACGGTGCAATGACCAGGGTGTACTCTCGGGGCATTACAGTTGGGTGTTAGTTTGGTTGATTCGATTGAAGATAGTATATGGGTTCAAAATAGCTCTGAGTTTTTTCTAGCTTTTGAGGTAAAGGAAAAGCATGACAAAGATCCTGTTTTGATCAAGTTGAAGGAGGCAGTTTGGGATCAGAAGGTTGAGGTTTTCTCCCAATAGGGAGATGAAGTACTTCACTTTCAGGGTAGGTTATATGTTCCATAGGTGGATAATTTGAGGCAAAGGATATTAGCTGAAGTATATGGTGCATGATATTCTATTCTCCAAGGAGGCACTAACATGTTTCGAGATTTATGGAAAGGCTATTAGTGGAATGGTATGAATAAAGATATTTCAAAATTCGTGGCATAGTGTTCGAATTGTCAGCGGGTTAAGGTTGAGCACCAAAGTCTTAGTGGTACTCTTAAGGAGTTAAGCATCCTCACTTAGAAGTGGGAGGTGGTAAACATGGATTTTGTTACTGGATTACCTCATACGCATCGTCAACATACTTCAATTTGGGTCATTATAGATAGAATAACCAAGTCGGCCCATTTCGTGCAAGTACATACTTCTTATTTAGTCAAAGATTATGGTAGACTCTATCTCAAGAAGTTGGTAAAGTTGTATGGGGTTCCACTGAACATTATTTCAGATAGAGGTACCTAGATTACCTCTCACTTTTGGAAAGTATTTCAAAAAGGTCTTAGTACCCAAGTCCATCTCAGTACCATTTTTAACCCCCCAAATAAACGATCAGGCAGACAGAACCATTTAGACCTTAGATGATATATTGAGAGCTTGTGTTATCAACTCCAAGGGTAGTTGGGATGACCACTTACCTTTAATTGAGTTTGCCTACAATGACAGCTATTACTCTAATATCCAGATGGCTCTGTTTGAGGCTCTCTATGGAAGTAGGAATAGATCTCCTATTGGTTGGTTAGAAGTAGGTGAGGCTGCTTTGATAGGGCCAGATTCAGTATATAAGGCGATGGAGAAAGTTCAATTGAATTAATAAAGGCTAAAGATAGCCCAAAGTCATCAAAAATCCTATGCAGATGTGAGGAGAATGGAACTTGAATTTGATATTGGTGACTTAGTGTATATAAAAAATTTTCCCGTGAATAGGGTAAAGAGATTTAGTAAGAAAGGGAAACTCATTCCCTGCTATGTTAGCCCATATAAAATTTTTAGTTATTTAGGGAAGGTAGCCTGTGAGTTAGAGTTGTCTGCAGAATTAGCATCAGTGCATCTAGTATTTCTTATCTCTCTATTAAGGAAAGGTATTGGTGATCCATCTTCTATCGTTCCTTTAGAAAGTGTGGGAATGGAAGATAGCTTCTCCTATGAGGAAGTCCCAGTTAAAATCATTGACCGTCAGATTCGTAGGTTGAGGAATAAAGATGTTGCCTTAGTTAAGGTTCAATGGAGGAATCAGTCCATTGAGGGAGCTACTTGAGAAGCAGAAGCCAATATGTGAACTAAGTATCCCCATCTTTTCACTACGAATTCATATTCAGCTTGAGGTAATGATTTCCCTTAAATTGATTCTTTCATTTTGTATCTTAGCTATCCAACCATCCTGATGTCATAGAATGCATTCATAAATTCAGTTCAGTTCATGCTTCATATTTTATATTCAGTTATTTAATAATGATTTAGCTCATAAATATTCAGTGCATGATCTTAGCTTTCCTAGTATCTCAGGTTAGACAGTTCGAATGATCCCAAAGAAGATATATTATAATACCTCAAAAGATCCTAGATGAGTTTTCCTACTATTCACCACATGTTTAAAGATTCCAAAGCAATTATCCCATACTAAGTACAAGTGACATGTCCATTTAAACACCCCAACAATTTCAAACATTTTATTTTTTGCCTTCCCATGTTCAAAACATTGATTTATGAGTTGAAATATATTTAGGGATGTTAAAAGGGTTATTCGGGGGAGTTTCGGAATATTCAAAGGAGGTTCGCAGTGATTTTGAACCACAGAGGTAGTATGCCTCTGTATTTTAGACGTGCCATAAAGGTTGGCCCTCCGTGATATGTAGCGTGTCATGGAGGTTAGCCTCCGCGATAGGCAGTATGTCACATTGGTTAGCCTCTATGATAGACACCGTCCCATGCTGCAGTATAAAATCATGCAACCTTTATTAAGGGTAAAGGGCTTTTCGATCCTTTCTCCTCCTTAAACACCTAATCCACGACTTATAACATTAAAAGAGGTATTATTTTCCCCTTTACAGTCAGTTAATAATGTTTAATCCTCTCTCACACTCAAGAATAAAAGAAAGGGGTTTTCTTCAAGGAACTCACATCCCGAGATCTCACTTCCAAGTTTTCTTCAAGAATTCAAGCAACTGAAGTATGTGAGATATTCATTAATAGGCCCCTTTCATCCATTGAGTCCTAAAGTTTTCCCAAAACTTTCAAGTTTAATTTACCTTTTATGCTTAGGGTTCTAAGTAAATTATGATTTTTCTTGAATTATAGTGAAATCTTGAAATTGAACCATGTGAGAATGTTGTCCTCATAAGTTTAAAATATTCCCATACTCATAATCATGGATTTCATAAACTTAGTGATATTTACTATGTTTTGGGTCTTCGAATCATGAATTTTCATACAGTCTTCTAATGATGTTATTTTATTTAAAGTATTATTCAGCGCTGGTGAGTTATGAACAGTTGATATCTATATGTTCATACATCTTTTAGATTTTCAAGTCACAAGTCATTCAGAACATGTTTGTATCATTATATTCAAATTATAAATGCATTTTTATTTTCAGAATACCATAATTGAGCAAATCAGTTATCAGTGCAGTACTAGTTTATTGTTCTTTGTTTATTCAGTTATAAGTAATACTTAGCACCGAGCGAACCTAGGGATGAAGGCTCACCCGCCAGTATAGGACTGAGACCTTTAGTAGAAGTCCTTAAGTTCCAAGACTATGTAGCCAGCGTAGGTTATAAAGGTTCACCCACCAGTTTAGGATTGACACTCTCTTAGGGGTCACCCGCCAGTACAGGACTGACTCTCTAGTCCTTCAGGACATTAGCTTTGTGGATCCACATCATCAGTGTCAGTACCCGTTAGAAAGATATTGACACCCTTCCAACTGGGGTTACAGGTTGGACCTTGATTAGCTCAGACTGAGGTATGTTGGTTAGATGTTAGCTCCTACAGTCTCAGTTCAGTATTCAGACCATGTTAACTCAGATTTGCATGATCATGCGTTCAGTGTATCAGTTATTCAGTTATTCAATTTTACAAATTAGTTCAGCACATGCTTTACTTGGTCTTCCATTCATTGTACATATTCATGCATTCATGATCATTACCTATATGTATTTCAGTTAGTCCCTATCTTACATACCAGTACATGCAAAGTACTGATTGCATTCTATCTTTTATGCTATGTTGTCTTATAACGTAGGTTTGGATGTTCAGTTCCCCGATCATCCTTATTCAGTTCAGTGCCACTCAACAGCAGTTGTAGTGATTACTCATCCTTCGAGGACAAGTTATTTGTAGTTATTTTTAGTACTTCCTTTACTTCAGCTAGTCAGAGTTAGTTAGAGGTTTTTCCCATTAACTCTTCAGGTTTTAGAGGCTTTCAGATAGTCAGACTTGTTTTCAGTTTTTATCAAAAGTTCAGACATGTTGGGTATTGTTTTAGTATTATATATTATTAGAGTTTTCATCAGTTCAAATTTCGCATATGATGTTTTATTATTAATTTATTTAGTTCTCCCAATAGATACCAGATCATAGGTTAGCTTGGGGTCACTTGTGGCCTTAAGCACCGTATTACAACTAGGGGGTAATCTCGGATCGTGACACATAGCTTTAGCAGAGAGTATTTGCAATCAACACAAGATTCACATATTTTGTTATTTTGATCACATTACTCTCTACCACAACACACAACTTTTTTAACATACCAACATCTATTATTTTGGGGCTTCACTTTCACTTTTTCTTTTTTTGTCACTTCTCACTTCTTACCCATTTTATTTTTCAACTAAAGTTCTTAGGAGTTTTAGATCAAATTATGGTCATTTAAAAAAAGGGAATAATCTACATATGAGGATACTAAAGAATAGGCTAAAGGCTTAATGAGGCTAACTAAGGTCATGCAAAAAGGGTAAGTAAAGAAGGTAACATATGACTGTCAAAGAAATGACTATATCATCTCTCAAACTCAACATTCTTTATTTTGCTTTGCAAACACACCGAGCAAGTTTTATACGTCTTTATGCAAACATAGAATATAACAAAAACCTCAATACACATGGCACATGTTTAACTCTAGAAGAATCCCTATTGACTCTTATTCAAGCAATCACAAGAATTCAAATTTAAGCCAAAATCGCACAAGAATTAGAAAAAAAGAGCCTAAGTGTCTCACATAAGTCATTCAATTTTCCCATCATGCCAAAAAATTCAACACCACTTACAATAAGTAATCACATGTAGCACCTAGCTAAAGCATATCTATTTATTTCAAATGAAATGAATTTTTAAATTACCCTAAAAATCAAAAATGATACTAGATTCAAAAGGCTCCCCTCAAAAAAGAATTGAAAAGAAAATTGAGGGGTGGGTAAAGTGTGCTTCTACTAAATATACAAACCAATAAAAACAAAAAATAAACAAAGATACTTTTTTTTTTTTTGAAATTTTGAATTTAGCCACCAACTTGAAAACAAATAAAAATAGACATCCTATAGCGCACTTCACCTTAACCACGTCAAAAAATTCTCCACCCTATAATTAAATTATACTTTATCCCAAAGTATAAATCAAATTAAGAACAAGAATTAGATATACTTCCCGAGGCCTCTAGGCCTAGCTAGTAACATGTCACTTTCTTAGATTTCCATCATAAGGTTGAAGTATCCTACACTTTCTCTTTTCTATGCTTCTTAGCTCAAGTATAGGGTACATCAGACTTATTCACAACCTGTAAACACAAAAACAAATCTGAAACAAATAAAAAAATAAAATAGGAACAAACTACTTATTAAACGTGGGGTTGTCTCCCATAAGCGCCTGACTTAACGTCGTGGCACAAACTATCAACTTTTTCCTCCATCTTAAGGATATGAATTTCACCCCCAATATCACATTCATATTGTTTGCTTCACTCATGTGAAAAGATGAAGGAACCAAGTATTGGATGGTACAAGTAGAACCACTTGGCTTTGGAGTGAGGCATGTTCTTTTGTTTATTTTTTGGTGCAAATTGAAGAATATAGAATTCTTATTACCTATCAACATACTCCTCCACTAGTTTAAATGACACAAAAGACATGATATCATCTAAACATAACATAGAAAAGTGATTTGAATGAAGTCCAACACGACCAACTTCTAAACTTGTACTATGTGCAACATGCTCACTTTTGCACAACTTCTCAATATTAGTCTTAAAAAATGATTGTTGAACGGTTAAAATTCTTCTATTTGCTCCACATGTTGTATAGTATCCACAATAACTAGAGACTGGACATTGTATGCCTCAATCTCTCAATTTAAATAGGATTCCAAATTGTGATACCTATGCCAAATTGATCTATATTTTGAATGAGATCATCTTTCTTCTCTTTCAATTGGGTTGCCATGATTGTGAGACTATCCCGAAGACACTCTTGGAATTTGATTTGCTTCTCTAGTTTTATTAGCCAATCTTGGCTACTATGTCTATTTCATCACAACTTTCTTCTGCTGGTACCTCCTTTTCATCATTAATTAGGGACTTCTCTTAGGTTGAATAAGAATGTACTTTGTTGATCGGAAAAGGTATCAGCACTAACCTGTAGCTTATGGATTAGGAACTCATCTTCTTTGTGGATTTTCTCATGGCTTTCAATTATTGTTCCTGTATCTCCAGTATTTGCTTCAACCTATCTATGAGGTGATCCTCACATTCTGCCTTATTAGCTGTATTAGCCCTGTGAACATCATAAATAACAAACTGATCATAGTAGGGGTTCAAGGGAGGAGAATAAAAGTTGGGTCATCCCTTTCAATGGCCCTTCTTACCACCACACATCTGACATATATTCAATTTAAAAGATTGCGTAGATGAACACAACCTTCTCTCTTAAACATCATGGCAATTGCCATGCAAGTGTGGTCTTCAACAAAAATAACAAAAATTATCATCATTCAACCACCATTTATCTCAGACTGGCATATCAAGAAAAGTGATAGAAAAGTAAAACAAAATTTTACACAAAATTAAACTGTATAAAACTCAAAAGAAAGATTAATCTAGATAAATAATTAACACCGAGATCCCCGACAATGACGTTAAAAACTTGTACTGTGTCCAACTGCACATACAAGTGTACATAATCGTCCAAGTAATAAAGTGGCTCTTGGAGAGTTGTATGTCTTACCCACAGAGACTTATTGATTAACTATTCACTAAACTAAACAAGTTCTTGATATTAATTCAAGTGACATAATCAAGGTTGCATTAAATTTAAAAGGTAAACCAAGGAAATAAACTATACAAACAGTAATAAACTTGGGTTTGAAACAATATCAAGGAGAGTTCCAAGATCAAGGCATCTTGAACAATCATGCAAATCAATATAATCTCATTGCTTAAGTTATTTATTTTGATTGTTGATTCACGGGGTTAATATATGGTTATGGTCTTTCGATCCTCTAATCTTCTATTTAAATTAGCCTAACAACTACATTATGGAGCAGAGATTTGGAAACTAATTTATAACTATTTATATTTCATCCCATATTTGAGCCAAACAGGGAAAATTAGGTATATTTCTATCCTAAGTGTGGATCTAGTCTTTAACTCATCTAAAAGACAAGCGCACATACCTTATGTTCCACATTCTAATATAGTTTTACTCCTTTCGAAATCTTAAAATAAATATAGATGTATTCTAAAGGGCGTGAATCAATAGAATAGTATATACAAGAACAAAAGAACAACTATTTGTGATAATTAACATTAAACAACTTGAAAGTTACGCTAAGAAATCGTGTTCGTAGCTTCAACCCCGGAAAAAGGGTGTTTATACACTCCTAGTCATACAAATAATCACCTTTAATGAATTCATAAGTAAAACTACAAGAAAACTAAAAGTAAAAGAAAGAAAAATCCTAACATAGAACCCTTGTTGCCTTCTCCTCTCTCCCAACGTGTATTATTCCCAAGATTTTCTGTAAATATGTCTAATTACTCCTTATATAGTTCTTTATGTCGTTCATAATCTTCACAAAACGAATCATAAGCATTGACCACTTTGCCTCCAACTTAAATCAAGAAAAAGACCATTTTTTAGACGTTTAGGATGGGGTGGAGGGTTGCGTCGCATGGCCATCGCAAGGGAAAGGAGGGTACAAAGCAGGCCTATATCAAGGCCCAGGAAATGTAACCTCACCCTAGGGGGTATGGAATATGGCCCCCTCCCATACTATGAGGGATGCGACACATGGCTACCCCCACAAGGAGAGGTGTTGACCAACCTTTGCTCTCTTCTTCTCGTCTTTTTATTCCTTATTTTTCCACTACTCATGGCTTGTTTGTGAGATCTATTTAGATTTCATATTTGCTCTAATGATCTCATGCAATAACTCATAACAAAAATTATACCACATAACACAATAGAGCTCATCAAAGTACACTAGAATAAGTATAGCGTAGACTAGTCGAACTAGTTTTCTTGTCTAAGCTCTATTTGATCATTT
>NC_061116.1:168227977-168236709 GCF_002878395.1 Capsicum annuum
CCTCGTTAAAACCTTATTAAGAAAAACTCAGTGCGAAAAAAATCTGGTGAAGAAAAAAAGTGCACATCTCTAACAATACACACATAGGCTTCCTCATTAAAAATCTTATAAGGAAAACCCAGAGGGACAAAACCTCGTAAGGGAAAAGAGTACAACACGTATTAGCTCCCTCTAATGAGAACATCCTTAAACATTTGCATCCTGATCTTGTGCACCATCTTCTTGAAAGTTGCAATTGGAGGAGACTTGGTGAATAAATCAGTCACGTTGTCATTTGAATGAATCTATTGCACGTTAATATCACCATTCTTTTGTAGCTCATGTGTATAGAAAAGCTTTGGCGAAATGTGCTTCGTTCTATCTCCTTAAGTCCTTCGTTAAAGTTGTGTTGTGCATGCTGCATTATTCTCATAAAAAATCATAGGTACTTTGTCACATTTTTAATCATATTTTTCGCGAATGAGATGTATCGTGGACCTCAACCACACATATTCTCGACTTGCTTCATTAATGACTATTATCTCAGCATGGTTCGATGAAGTGGTTAGATAGACCGCTTTGTATATCTCCAAGATATGACAATATCCCTACAAGTAAATACATTACATAACCGAGATTTATGAGGGTTAAATAAATACACAGCATTAGCATAACCAACAAGATCGAGCCTGCAATCTTTCTAACAAATTGATCAAAAAGGCTATATCAATCCTTGTAGTATTTGCAAGATACATTAGTGCACCAATTACACTAAAATATGATACTTCATAACCAATCTAATTCGGTATATTTCTCATTTCAACAAATAATTTATTGCTTTTGAAAACTCTTCAAGAGTTTCAATGATTTTCAAGTTATAAACTTATGTAATATAAGGATTATAATTAAGTTTCTCAAAAACTTTTATATGCTTCAATCATTTTGAATCCTTAAAAAAGTTTTCATATAAATTTTGTCAAGTGACAATATTTAACATTTCACATGTGACATCTTCAAATATCTGAACTGCAAATCAACTAAGTTTTATACTTACCAAGCTGCATCTGTTCACATCGCTTGATAAATATTTCTACGTCAGCATGCTAAAATAAACATAGTAAACGTAGAATTTGAATCCTCATAATCTTTTACAATATTGCGCCAATATTGATCAAAGATATTGATGATATTTCATTTCGTATCGGTTCACAATGTGACATAACATTTTGAGATCTCATCACTTCATTATTTTTAGGTACTTCAATCTCTCATAAGATTTCATGAAGTCCTTTAGGGACACAAAATAGGAGCACTTGCAGGCTAAATATGAGATTAAATTTGAGTCAGCAAATATTTTCGGCATTTGACTTGAATTATCTTTTGAATAAGGGTCTGATGATAATTCCTAACATACTTGATAGTTGCTTATAATCTTTCCCTGACATACATTCTCCATCTTCTTTGAGGAATCCATCTTTGTGCATTATGATATATTCACTAATCGTATACTGTATATCAAAACTATTAGATGGACAGCGTGTGGTTCCTGACTCAGAACCAACTTTGAGGGGGAATTAATCATATTTATTGGCTTCATGCATATAAGTACTTCAAACCAACACATGAAGCTTTTGCTCTCATTAACAATGATTCATCTATTTATCGAAGACATTCTATGCTAAATCAACATTATCAAGATGAAATGTCTAGATTACATGATTTTAAAATTATGCTCTTAACTCAATTTTATTAAGCAAGCAACTTTATGAATGTCAAACTGCAGGTTGACAATAGATATACATGTGATCATCTTATTGATGCATCTTTTCAATATATCACATGATAGGTGAACGGGCCCATATTCACCTTTTATAATTTTCAGATTTTAAGAAATCAAATCCCAACATTAGTTGGTCCAACCAACTTATCATGAGAACACACAACATTAAAAGTTCATGAAGAATTTTCTAATTCTTTAATACATGTCTAATACCCATTATACACATCTTCGGGATGTCAGAATCGTTCATGTCAACATATGAATTTTTATACTAATAAACTCCAAGTTTACCATGACATATATTTTTTGCTTTAGAAAATTTCAGATTTACTTTACAAGAATAAACATCATATTTACTAATTCTAAGAAAATTGCAAAATATTTCTTCTCAATTATTCTACCTCTTTCGGAGGTGAGTTATGGTACTATCACAATCAAGTGCACATTCACTCCAGGGAATGAACATGTGCTTATAACAATCAAAATTCTCATTCCTAGGGTTGAAATATAATCGTTCCTTAAGACTATCAAATTATGATAGCTGATAACTCTTTCAAAATATTGTTAATTCTAGAGCAAATCGAGGTGTGCATATAATATAGAGAATTTTTCTCTAACATATTGTATGATCATAATAAGCTTGTGAAAATATTATCATTTTTTATGATTATTATCATATTATCCCTCCACGCTTATATTCGTGCATTCAATCACTTGTCTTCTTTTAGACATATTATGCACGGCTACCACATTTCCTTCAAAAATGGAGTAAGTTGTTAACTTTCAGATTCATCATATATTGCTACCATATTCAATTCATGGAATAGAGCATATCAATGAGATATGTTTCATGACTTTTCACCAAACACCCATTATTTTGTATTAGCCATCATAATATCATCAATATGGTGTATTGAGATTCAAATTTAATATCTTATCCATATAAAGGCATCTTAGGCTATAACTCGATAGGATTTGAACTCAACATCTTATCATCATGGCACATTGAAACTTTTAACCCAATGTCTTACCTTCTTAATGAGATGAGACTTAAATTCATCATCATACCTTTTAACAGTATTGTTCTTCATAAATAAATTTAAAGCATAAGTGGTTCTAAATCAATTATTTTTTCTTAAATCCAACAATAATTATATCATTTATAGTAAAAGAAAAATAATATAAGAAATTAATAAACTTGAAATTACCTTTAGATTTATAATCTCACCTTGATTGGCGGAGTCTCGTGCTGATAACGTATTATGAAATTTAAAATAAGAGAAGAACAAGAGTAGAAAGAAAAAGCAGAGTAGTTCTTATTTCTCTTGAGGAATTTTCTTGGGGTAAATTACAATGAAGGAAACCCCCTTTATTTATAGGAAAAAACTAACCTTGGGGTTTCTAACTTTTACATAAATAGACATTCAATATATATGGTAAAGTAGACATTTAATATATGTGGTAATATATTTATAACACAAACATTACATTTAATTCCTTTTAGGTATGCGATTTTTTCTTATTTTTTCTTTAGAATAAATATTTGAGTATTAATTTAATGATAATTATTTGAAAAAAAGTGAGAAGATGATTTTGCCTAAAGGAGGGTCTTGTAATGAAGGGAAATAAGTTTGAATCACTTTTGTAAGATTTTGTAAAGATTTATATTTAAAACAAGAAAAGCTTTCAAATCTAGAGAAAAGAAAAAAAATAACCGTACCATGTCACAGCCCTTTTTTAACCAAAAAGATATTGTTTTATAGTTTGAAAAGGTTTTTATTATTAAGTGAAAAAAAAAATTATTTCGAAAAGAATTATTTACATTTAAACTCAGAATCTCCACTTGGCATAAATCTGGTGTGTCAAGTCACCTTTGGGAATTCTTTTTCAAAACTATTTTGACTCTTCTAAACTGGTCCATGAACAAAGATTCCGGTTAAGGAATTCTGTTGACCGAGGGGAAGGTGTTAGGCATCCCTCGGTCCTGTGGTTTGACCACGGTCGCTTTGTGGAGAATATCGGCTAGTACGACACTATAAGATGTATAAACCAAATAAACATACAAAACGAACAATCACACCAAAACAAAACAAGTCTAAAAAATAGTGTCCAGTCCAATTATTACAGTCCAACATAAAAGGTACTGAAATGTAAACCTACACTAACCTACACTAATCCTAAACTATGCTCCACCCAGTGCCTGGCCTTGATCACGCGTCAACTTCGAGTACAACTTTCTTAGGGCATTCCCGGATAAAACAATACAAATACCTTAGGGTATTGCCCGGCCAAATAATACAATTGATCCAAGTGCGACAAGACTAAACCATTCAAAACACATTTTTAACATTCACCAATCCATAATTCTTACATTTGCTTACCCTCTATTGTTTGCCTATACGTTTGGTGGCCTAGTCATGATACTATCAAATTCGACGAAATCAAGATTCAACTCAAATCAAACCACAGTTAATAAATTAAATTAACCAATGTTCACTTTTATCAACGTTTCAATTCCCTCCCCAAATTCAACTCAAGGTTTCAACATAACAATTCACCATTACTATCTTTAACAATCAATAACCAATATCAATGAAATCAAACGGCGAATCAAAATCATCGAACATTTATATCATATCATGCTTCACACAAATCAAACATGTATAATGAGATAAAAATGAGAAGAGATAAAATTCGACCTCAGATCAAGCTTTAAAAATTAATGTATTATTTTGATTAAAACTAATAGAATCCGCATTCGCAAACCTCGGCCAAACCTTCAACACGAGCCAACTGATCTCAATGTTACCCCCTTTTACTATTTTTGCCCAGAAAAATGAAACAAGATCTAAAAATAGAGAAATCTCGCACTGGTTTAGGGTGCTAGGGCTTTTTTTAGTCATTTTTTGATGGACTTCACCGAAAATGGAGGTAGGTCGATCAGAGTTACTAATTTTTGCATCGCTGGAGCTCCGACAAGCTCAAGAAGTGGCAGAGAACGAGTCAAATTTTTCGATGGTAATGGAGATTCCGGTGAAACTTCATCATAAAATTGAAGACCAACCAATTTTTCTCTTCTCCGATTCTATTTTTTATTTTCCTCTTCTTTCTTCTCTTATTTTCTACTCTCATCGATCTCTCTCACTTTTCTGTCCAATCTCTCTCAATCAGATATGTACGTGTATCCGGTGTTGTGTGTGTGTCTTGTGGATTGAGAGTGTGTGTATGAATTCCAGTGAGTATTTACCCCTTGTATTTGGTGTGTTCTGTGAGTATTAATGAAGAATAGAGGATTATTTGGTGAGGTTTTTCGATATCTGGTGTGTGTAGTCTATTGGTATTATATTGTAGTGTGTTTTTGTATATCTATTATAGTTGGAGAGACAAAATTTTAACCCGGCCATTATTCAAAGGAAGAAACGGAAGGAGGAAGGATAACCGAGTTGGAGAGTTGAGTGAGGTTCCATCGAAGTTCCGTCCCGCGGCTCTGTCATTACATCAAAAATAAAAATTACAAGTTAAAAAGATAAATAAATTACAAAAGTCCTATCTATACAGCTTCCCTTGACTCTTGTCTTGCTATTTCATCACCCTATTCTTCAGGTGGGCTCCTGACTTGCAATTTCATCACCTTGTTGCTTGACTTTCAATTTCTTCACCTTGTTTCTTGATTTTTAACTTTTTCACCTTGTTGCTTGACTTTTCATTTATTCTCTCTGTTCTTCGAGTGGGCTCAAATGCCACTTGAATTACCCAAGGAAATACATCTCGTTACAAATGTCTCTTGAATTACCCAAATAAGAAAGTGTGTCTCCTTACAAATACTGCTTGAATTACCCAAATAAGAAAGTGTGTATCCTTACTAATGCCACTTGAATTACCCAATCAAGAAAGTGTCTCCTTACCAATGTCGCTTGAATTACCAAAACAAGAAAGTGCTTCTCCTTACCAATGCTGCTTGAATTACCAAAACAAGGAATTGCGTCTCCTTACAAATGTCACTTGAATTACCCAAACAAGGAAATGCGTCTCCTTACAAATGTTTCTTGAATTACTCAATCAAGGAAGTTCATCTCCTTACCAATGCCACTTGAATTATCAAAATAAGAAAGTGTGTCTCCTTACCAATGCCGCTTGAATTACCAAAACAAGGAATTGTGTCTCCTTACAAATGTCGCTTGAATTACCCAAACAAGAAAGTGTGTCTCCTTATAAATGCTGCTTAAATTACCCAATCAAGGAAGTGCATCTCCTTACCAATGTCACTTGATTATCAAAACAAGGAAGTGCGTCTCCTTACAAATGCCGCTAGTGCATCTCCTTACAAATGCCGCTTGAATTACCCAAATAAGGAGGTGCGTCTCCTTATAAATGCCACTTGAATTACCAAAACAAGGAATTGTGTCTCCTTACAAATGTTACTTGAATTACCCAAACAAAGGAAGTGCGTCTCCTGACAAATGTCGCAAGAATTTCTCAAACAAGAAAGTGTGTCTCCTTACAACTGCCGCTAGAATTACCCAAACAAGAAAATGTGTCTCCTTACAAATGTTGCTTGAATTACTCAATCAAGAAAGTGTGTGTCCTAGAGATATTGAATTGTGAGTTTTACCAGGATTTTGATTGCCAAACCTGTGCAGCAACATTGCTTCTTGCATTTGTAGAGGTGAGAAATTACAGCCTTTGATGTTTAGGCTTTGAAATCCTTGATTTGAAGGTATCATGTGTTCCTAATTCATACAAAGAAAACTTATGAGTCTAAAAATACGGTGGCTGGTTGTGGCTTTAGCTTTTGCGGCAATCGCTCTTGTCCCCGTCATATTTAATCTTGTTTCAAACCATTAGCATATGTCATTGACTTGTTGCATCATTGACCCGAATTCAGATTATTAAGAGTGACTCTAAAATAAACATAGTATCTCTGCTTTGCCATATTTCTCAGATACACCTCTTGAACCTTGGTATTTTCATGAGTTCCCGGACTTGTCTATTGGTAAAACTTTATGCATGCCTTATTTCGGCTCACAATCATGTCTCTTTCATGTGCTGGCTTTTTACCTTGCTTTGTGCAATTGAAGAAGCTGGTAGCCAGTTTTAAAATATTTTCTCACTTGTTTTGACATGAACTTGACTCAAAGATAAGAGAAAAATAACAATGCTTTTTATTTGGATAACTGATTCAAGAAAATAAAATAAAAATAAAGAGAAGAAAGAAAATACAATGAATGTCCCTATTTGAAGAAAGAAACAACAATTTATCTAAAATGGCGGTTAACTCTAATGATTATGCGATGCATTTTGAATTAAGTTGCCTGATCTTTCCATCCAAACTTTCTACCAATTGTTGTTGAGTTAATGGCCTTGAACTGAGTTGCTTCCTTAGGTCAATTGCATTTAAGACCTCATTCAGCTAGTGACACCTTGAAGGATTTTTGCCAACAAGCCTCTCTCATTTTTCTTTCTCTCAGCTCACTATCGCCTTATGGTGAAGGGTTTTCACCAATAAGACTCTCTCAATTTTATTTCTCTCAACTCAAAACCATCTTATGGTGCCCATAAGTGTTTTCACTGATAAGACCCTTATTTTATCTCTCTCAAATTACCATCGCCTTACGGTGCCCATGAGGGTTTACACTAATAAGACTCTCATTTTTATTTCTCTCCTTATTCCTTATGTTGAGGAAGATGAGTAGTTCCAAAAATATGTCATCATATCCATTGCATGCTTAGCCTTAACATTCTCAAAGATTGATCTGAAGGTCTTTTTTTTTGTTGTAACTTGGCTTTTGGATAAGGTTAAAAAGAAAGAATGGCATGAAGCCCAAAACACTTGAAGTAGGGCGGGACTTACAACTTTTGGAATCAACTTGAAAAATAGAAATTAACCCATGCCCCAGTTTCGTTTGATTGGGTAATTTTAAATTGTTCGTTCAGTTGGACTGAGTCTGGAGTAGGGCAGCCTACGTATCTCACCCCCGAGAGAGGAGAATAAGGTCACATATAGTTCCGACAACTTTTTTTTTCTTGATTTTTGATTTCTTTTCTTCAATCATTTCATTTTTTTATTGACTCTTTTTCTCTTTGGGACTTTTTCTGACTCTATTTTTCTTGACACTCTTCTCTTTTCTTTCTTTTTGACACGTTTTTCTCTCTTCTTTTTTTTTTGAAACTTTTATGGCTATTTTTTACTCGATACTTTTTTTGAACTTTGCTCTCTATCTTGATTCTAAAAGAGGGGTATGAAATAAAATAGAACTAAATCTCAAACAGGGTGAACAAAGGATGACACAATGTTTGGATAGCAGAATGAAATACCTTCATCCTAGCAATCCTTGAAAATACAAGTACATAACATACAATATGAAAGTGAAAGGTGAAGATCATTTGTCACCTTTCTACAACACTAACTTTAACTGAGCTTGTGCGTCACTACTTCTTTTGTGCTTGTCCAACATACAACTCCTCTTTTATTGTAAATTTCTCACATTGAATGACCTATACTTTCGAGGAGCTGATTTTCTTTTTGTCCCTCTTGTATAGGATTGCGCTGTCACGCCCCAAAATCCCATCGGGCCGGACTGGCACCCGAAGCTGAGAAGGCCCGGGAGAACCCGTTCAAATACCTGTACTTTCACTTACATGTCACCAAAAAATTAGACAGCACTTCGTTGCATATAGAAGGGTCTAATTACCTGTATCAGCACAACACGCACAAATATATATATATATAATACTTGGCCGTCGGGGCCACCACATATACAAATATAACATCACTATATAAACTTCCATGACTTTACCCTTCCTTATGTCTACAAAGCCTCTAGGATATACATGACATAACTAGGGTCGGGACAAACCCCCACACACACATGACTCCTGTACAATAACAAAACATAAGGGACCGACTCGAAAAGCTCCGAAGCAAACTGGAGCTCACCAACAATAGCTGTATGACCTGGCTCCTATCTATGCT
>NC_061116.1:168236809-168241545 GCF_002878395.1 Capsicum annuum
AGCTCACCAACAATAGCTGTATGACCTGGCTCCTATCTATGCTATGAATGAGCTGAAGCACTTGTGCCTGCAGCATGAAATGCAGGTCCCCCGTGAGGGACATCAGTACGAAATATATACTGAGTATGTAAAGCTGTAACTAATCATGTGTGGTATGGGGGATCAAGAAAATCAGACGCAAGTGAATAAATCATAATAGAAGTGAACCACACTTCATAAACACTTTTAGGATCATGTACATTATCTTATCATTAATCTGAATTGGATTCTTGAATTCAAACACATTTTTGGAACGGTATACATTCGTTCATTTCATTCTTTACAATTATCATTCGTCATTACCTCCTCCTCCCGAACCTCCAACCACCTAACAATAATCAATATTGTACCGTACTGTGACCATTAGGCTGCCCCCAGTACATATCAACTGTAATCATATCAAATATCGGGATCGACCCATGCTAGGCTTAAGCCCCTGAGCTACCATCCACACGTATATCAAGTAACACACATAAGAGATCTTTCCAATAACTTAGTTCAAAAGCTTTTGAGATTATTACATTAGTGTTCATGCCAATATAGTACCTTTGGAATAATGATACATCAGTAGGAACTAAGTAATAGACTTTCTATACAATAACGATGTAATAAAGACTCATTGGTACATCAACAATGTGTTTCGGAATCATCAATATCACAACAATGAAATAGGAGCCTTTCGGTATATCAATGAAACATTTTGACACTTTATAGAATGGAAAAAACTTCGTTGGTAATGTAGAACAATACATGTTTTTGGACAACCTCGGAATCTTACTTGATGGAACATTGGTGTTTTCATGCCAAAGAACATCGTTAGAGTATGCTTTACATACCTCGTTGTAGATTCGGTTACCAATTCAACACAACTTCCCGACTTTACAAATCACTTATCTACAATGAAATGTTTGGCATCTAGTATTAGCAACCCAACACCACAATTCTCTTCCATAATTCCATACAACCAATATTTACAAAGCATTCCAAAAACCAACTTGAACAATCGGTTTATGTGTATATATATATATAATCATCATTTCAATACCACATCATTACACCAAATCCCTTCACAATTCAACATAATCCAACTATGCACAAGAATAATCCAACATCATTTCCAATCATCTTTCAACAACAATCAAATAACATACTTCTTATGCTCACATGCATATATATATACATATCCATATAAATAACACCAACATAATTTACATCCTTACCATAAAATGGCCCTTTTGATTTCGAAGTCCTATTGGCATAAATAAGGGGTTCTTCTCGAAGCCCTCGAGACGGTGAACACAACTACGGAATCAATTTGGATTTTCTACGGTTGAATCACAAGATAATTGGAGTTGAACTTAGTCTAGGGTTTCTTATTCTTCAATAATTTGGATGATAAATGATGGATATGAGGATAAGTATATGTATATAATGACCAATTTTCGTCCATGAGGTGATGAAAAATGACCATATTGCCCTTAAAATTTAAGTAAATCCGAATCTGTCCATGGTGGACTGTTTTGATAGGCTAAAGTAAATCGACCAGAACTCTTTGCTCCGATATCGGATTTGGGTGAAATTGGTATCGTTGGAAATATAATTCAAAGGGATTTCATTTAATATAAAGTAGGCCACCCAGTTCGTCCTGTACAAGGAGTTATGATTGTTTAAAGTTGACCCTAAAAATCTATTTTGAGAGGCTGAAGTAAAACGAGTATAACTCATTACTCAGATGTCGGATTTGGATGAAACCAATTGCATTGGAAAGAAGACTAAAAGATCTTTCTTTTCATAGGTGGAACCTCTCCCATTTCATTATATTAAGGGAGTTATGATCTTTCAAAGTTGACCCAATAAAATGGGTGACCTCAGGAGTTTGTGTTCAGGAAATTTTCCTGCACATTTACTATTCCCAATATCCCGCCACCGTTTTATCGTTTCGAACGTGCTCGATTATATTCGAAACCTATCCGTTTTTGAAATCTTTATATCGTTGGAAAGCTTATTCAATAACCTTCGTATGGAACCATCGACGGGCAAATTCCGGTATAAATAAAATAAAATAAAATAAATTCCGTATAAATAAGACCAATACACGTACTTGAATACGCCAATATATGTACTTGAATACGGGGTGTTACATGCGCATCCACTGTTTGACCTAATTAAGACATGTCTTTCAATTGATAACCAAGTTATTTCTGTGATTCTCAAAATAATTGTCTTAATTTTCAAAGAAGACGTCAACATGGTCACCAAATATCTCAGTACTTCTATCTATTTTCTCAGATACTTTTTCTAAATTTAACCCTCTAATTTAAAGTTCATGCTCAAATTGGATTTTAAGATCTAGCTGAAAATTCTGCAAGCGTGTCATATCACTAGAGCTAACAGAAAATGTATTATGTAAAGAAAACAAATAAAAAAATATGTTTAAAACACAAAGGGAAAAGAGACATTGCATTAAGTTAAAATAAAATATAGAAGGGTTTGAACATAAACGACAAGGGGGAAAATAAGATAGATTCAGAATTACAACCCTGAAATAATTCGTAAAACAGAAAGAAAAACAAAATAAACTACCACCAATCCTTTCCAGTATGGAGAGGAGTGACTTTCCAATTACTGAGCTTGACATCTTAGCCACTAGTTTGCACATCAGCATGACTAGAGCTTTCACCACTGTCAATGGTCTGCACCATAATTGATTTATCTTGAATCTTTTTTTCTATTTCTCTTTTCAAAACACGACAATCTTCAATACTGTGATCTTAAACATCAGAATGAAATGCACATCATATATTAGGATCAAAACTTCTTGAATGCAGGTCAGGAGTTTACCCAAGGAGAAGAGTGATCATGCCCCACTATACCAATCTCTGGAATAAACTGACATACGACTCTCCGATTGGTGCGAAGCTATCCCTCAACTTCTGCCTCATTTCATTATTTGGCTTAGATTGAAAATTAGGCCTAGAAGGGCTTTGGTATAGTTGTGGAGTTGAAGGATGATTCTGAGGAATTAGTGCATGCCATTATGGGTAAGATGGGGGTTGAACATATGGTTGTACGTTATACACTGGATATGGACGTGTGGGAATGGAGTATAATGGATTTTGGGAGTGATTCAGTGGAGCTTAGGCATGAAATTGAGTTTGAGACTGACGGTAACGACAACGTGGTATTCTTGATTGTGCCCGTTGTCCAACTACAATTGCAGCTACATCTTCCTCATTTTTCTTCCCTCTAGCATTACCTGAACCCTCTTGAATTGATTGAGTAGTTATTTTCAATGCTGAAAAATTCATAATGCGGTCGGTCTTGATTCTGTCCTCTATCATCTCCCCTATTTTGAGGACCTCAACAAATATCTTGCCTAATGAAGGTAACAAGTGTTGATAATATGTTTCATCCTACGCTTGAATAAACACCTCAACTATCTTACTTTCTTTCATTAGTGGTTCTACCCCAGCAGCTTGTTCACGCCATCTAATCTCATACTCCCCAAAACTTTCAGTAATTTTCTTCTTCATATTAGTTAAGGATTTTTCATCACGAATCAACTCCACATTGTATTGTAATTGTTGAACAAATTCATTATCTAAGTCATCCCAACAATTTCACTTGTCGATGTCTTGATCAACAAACCATGAGCATTTCTTCCTTCCCTCCAGCGCCCCTTAGTTGGTTATAATAACGCCTCAAATATGCCATTGGGTCCCCATGTCCGTCATATTTCTCAAACTTCGACATTTTAAAACCAAGAGGGAGATTAATTCCTGGAATCATGCACATATCCTTATATGAGACACTTTTGTAACCCCTGAGTCTTTGGAAGTTCTGCATAGCCAGTTCCAAACTACTCAATTTTTTAGTTTTTTCCTCTTGTTTTTCTTGTCATAACAGGTTTCTCAGTGTTAAGAGAAAATTCAGGCGGGTGAGTGTAGCCATAAGAATCAGTCAACTTAAATGTGGGCTTAATAGCATGATGCTGATCAGCAAAAATATTCAATACAGGCTCTCTCGCAGAGTGGGGAGGCACAACCGGTGGATATACCTCAAAAGTAGAATCTTCAGGTAGGGGTGGGGTGTAAAAACATGAACAATAGGTAGAGCCGAGCATGTGGTAGCTTTGTGTTGAGGAGTGAGGAAATAAATATTGGAAGTATTTGGATAGTGTTGCCTCGGAGTAGATCCTGATGCATGTTGTAGCGTGTCAACAACAATAAAAAACTGTACATGTGACGCTGGAGGCAAGCTAGAAAGGTATTCCAAATTAACAGTGGGAAATGGAGGAGGCGGCAACCCATTAGCCCAAGCTCGATGCATTTCTATCATTTGCTACCTTAATTTTTGAATCTCTTCACTAGCTTCTAAATTCTCATTCCCCGAACTCCCTATCTGATTAGTGATCATAACCTTGGTATTCCTATTGTCTACAACTTTCTCTTTGACTTGGTGCAATGTGGAGGACCAGCCAAAATGCCATAAACTAACTACCTTAAACTAACTGGACAAGAGATAATAAATGTGTTAGAGTTCAATATTTCTTCAAAATCTTTTCCTTCTTTTTTTTCTTTTGAAAAGATCACTGAACCCAAGAAGGATGCCTACGTATCTCACTCCCGAGAGAGGAGAATCAGGTGTGCGTTGTTCGTGAAGTTTTGGCACAATATGGACGATCAAACTTTTTTTTT
>NC_061116.1:168244545-168248904 GCF_002878395.1 Capsicum annuum
AACTAGAGATAATTCTGAGCTACTCTTCACCCATACACTACCTTCTGTTGAATCAAGTAAACGAACACATTGTTGGGTAAATTGATGAAATTCCTGAGCTAATTACTTTTTACCATCCTCAACATGAGCTACACTACCCATAGACATTCTACTGAGAGCATTAACCACTATATTAGCCTTGACCGGATGATACAAAACACTTATATCATAATCTTTCAATAACTCTAACCATTTTCTCTGATGCAGATTCAAATCTTTCTGAGAGAACACATACTGAAGGCTTTTGTGATCTATGAACACATCTAAATATACCCTGTATAAGTAAAGCCTCCAAATCTGTAAGGCAAACACTACAGCTGCTACCCTAAGATCATGAGTCGAATAATTTTTCTCATGGGGTTTAAGCTGTCTAGAGGCGTAGGCTATGACCTTACCTCTCTGCATGAGAAAATAACCCAAACCTACTCTGGATGCATCACAGTATACAATAAAACTATCTGAACTATTTGGTAGAGTCAAGACTGGGGCTGAGGTGAGTCGAGTCTTCAATTCCTGAAAATACTTCTTGTAGGAATTTGACCACTGAAACTTAACTTTCTTCTAAGTCAATTTGGACATAGGGGATGGAATATAAGAAAAACCTTCAACAAACCGATGGTAATAGCCAGCTAAACCCAAGAAACTCCTGATAGCTGATGGAGAGGTAGGTCTAGGCTAGTTCCTCACCACTTCAGTTTTTTGAGGATCAACTCTAATACTATCATCGAAAATCATATTACCAAGAAATGCTACTGATCTTAGCCAAAATTCACACTTACTATATTTAGCGAACAACTGATGAGCTCTAAGAGTCTGAAGCACTATGCTGAGATGGTTTGCATGATCGCTTTCACTATGAGAATAGACGAGAATGTCATCAATGAAGACTATGATGAACATGTCCAAGTACTGCTTGAACACTCAGTTCATCAAGTCCATGAAGGCTGCTGGGGTATTTGTAAGACCAAATGACATGACTAGAAATTTAAAGTGACCATACTAGGTTAGGAAAGCTATTTTTGAAATGTCATGTTCTCCGACTCTAAGATGATGATAGCCTGATCTGAGGTTTATCTTGGAAAAGTAACTGGCACCCTGAAGCTGGTCGAACAAGTCATCGATTCTAGGAAGTGGGTATTTATTTTTTACTGTGACCTTGTTCAACTGACGGTAGTCTATGCACATTCTGAGAGATTCGTCTTTCTTACACACAAATAAAATAGGTGCGCTCCACTGGGAGACACTTGGTCTGATGAATCCCTTACCTAAGAGATCCTTCAACTGTTCTTTCAGTTTTTAGAGTTCAGCTGGAGTCATTCTATTTGGCGGAATAGATATAGGCTGAGTATCTGGGAGAAGGTTTATTCCAAAGTCTATTTCCCTTTCGGGAGAAACTCCGGGAAGATCCTCCAAAAATACAACAGAGAATTCTTTTACTACTGAGATTGACTCAAAAATAGGAGTTTATGAGTTAGAGTCTTTGACTCATTCAAGATGATAGACATACCCCTTGGATATCATCTTTCTGGCTCTAAGGTAAGAAATCAAATGACCCCTAAGAGCTGTAGTACTACCTCTTCATTCAAGGACTGGTTCATTTGGAAACTGAAAATAAACTATTTTGTTTCTACACTCAACTGAGGCATAGCATAAGTGGAGCTAATCCATGCTGATAATAACGTCAAAATCCATCATCTCTAACTCTACGAGATCAATTGAAGTAACCTTTTGAGATATTGTGATCGAACAATTCATGTATACCTGTCTAGCTACAATGGAAACACCCACTGGGGTAGATACTGAAAAGGGATCTGCATGATTTTTGGGACTGACTCCAAAATTGACAGCTATATATAGAGTTACAAAAGAAAGAGAAGCTCCAGGGTCTAGTAAAGTATAAACATGTAAGTGAAAGACCTGGAACATAATAGTAACTATGTCAGGAGAATTTTTCCTGCTCTTGGCGGGACTGAAGAGCGTATAATCTGTTCAGACGCTGACCACTGGTAGTATTGGAAGTGGCACCCTGCTGAGTTGGGCGATCGATGGAACTGACGACTGATGGGACTGGCCCTGTTGGCACGTATCTCTACCTTTTTAAGAAACTAACCGATACTCCTGAATCCGATGGCCTGGCTTGCCACATCTGAAGTACACACCACTACCCTCTCTACACTCACCCTGATGGTGTCTACCATACTTCTGACATAATAGATTGGTACGAGCACTGCTAACACTGACCTGGGACTTTGATTCTGGTGCCCTATCCCTATTATCGTTTCTAAATTTGGGTACTGGGGCACTGGCTGCAGAGGGTACTAAGGCTGAAGACCTCTAATAAAACTGAGGACGATTACCACCTTCTGACATTGGCTGATTGAAATTAAAACTACCCATCCTAGATCTTTTTTCCTCTCTTCCCCTCTTAATCTTTTCTCCTCTATCTATTAAGCATGGACCATCAACCTATACAAGTCCATCTCACTAATCAACATTGTGGTCCTACACTCTTTGACTACACTATCAAACACGCCAGACATAAACTTACTCATCTTAGACCTACTGTCAACAACCACATGAGGTGCATATCTAGCTAACCGAGTGAATTTGAGAGAATACTCCCTCACGCTCATGCTGCCTTGCCTCAAATTAAAAATTCTAACACTTTGGCCTCCTTCAACTCTAATAGAAAGAATTTGTCCAAGAAAGTTGTGGAAAACTCTTCCCATTCTATAGGCCCTGTATCAACACCTCTATTAACTTTCCACTATTTAAACAAAGGATGGGCTACATCCTGCAATTGATATGCAGCCAACTCAGCACTCTGACTAGACATCACCCCCATAGTATCCATTACCTTCTGAACCATATCTAAGAATTTATGTGGATCCTCTTCAGACTTGGATCTCATGAAAGAAGGAGGATTCATCCAGGTAAAATCCTAAATTCTAGTTACAACAGTATTGGTCACTAGGTTGGCTGGAATAGCAGCTGGCCATTTATTTTGTGCTGTTACAGAGTTTGCTAGAGTAGTAAACGCAACCCTAAATTTTACGTGAGAGACATATTCGTACAGAGGGTTTGACTAGATGGGCTGAGGGGATAGCTGAGTTTCTATTCTTATTCTATTCTTCTTGGGAGGTACGTTCTATAAACGGAAGGAAGAAACAGATTAGACTGAGAGTTTAATATGAGCTCATGCTCAATCACATGACATAAATACTGAAAGAAGGGAAACTTTTCCTAAACTCTTTGTATTCTCTCATCCATAAGTGTGGCACGCTACACACCCATGCACAAGACTTTACTCGTTATGACTTTCAGACTTCCTAGGACACTTCAAAATCTTAGTCTCTGATACCCAGTTTGTAACAACCCAAGACTAACTCCTAGTTGTTACACGGTGCTTACAGTCCCAAGAGACCAAAAGCTAACCCATGAGTTGGTACCTATTATGAGCACTGAATAATATTATTATAAATGCAGAAGAATACTGACATGCCATAAGGTTTTAACTATCTAAATTTAAACTAAAATTTTAATCTAGGAAAACGACTGTCTGAATATGATAAAGTACTGATAAACTGAACAACTAACTGACTGTAATGTCTGAAAAGCCTCTAAGACTGACAGACTGAGAGTTGATAGGATAAGCCCCCAACTAACTCTACTGACTACTAAAATAAAGACATAAAATAAGATAGTCTGCCCTCGAGTGATGAGGACTCACCACTTCTACTGTAATGCCGATAATCTGAGGGACTATATATGATTCGATAACTGAGCGTCAGCACTTATGATATGTGACATCATAGCGCAAATGAAAGGTATGCAATCAGTACTTTGAATGTTCTGGTATGCTAAATGAGGTAGCCTAACGTGCAAGGTTTCATGAATAGGAGTAATGGTATATCTGAATACACATGTAAAGCATGGAATACAAAATAGAGAGCATGAAATCTGCAGATACTGAACATACATGAAAGTCTGTAAAATACTGAAAATACATAAAAATCTATAGATACTGAGGATGCATGACCAAGCATATGACATGAACTGGATGAAATTTGAAAACTGAAATACTGAAAATAACTGAAATCTATATGCTTTAGTCAAACAATACTAAGACTAATGAACTGAACTGGAACTATGATTGAGACTGTGGGAGGTATCATCTAACTGACATTTCCCAATCTGAGCTAATCGGGGTCCAACCTGTAACCCTAGTTGGAAGGGTGTTAATACCGTGCCACGGGTACTAACGCTGGTTGTATGGATCCACTAAACTGATATAATGTCCAAAGGACTAAGGGTGTCAAG
>NC_061116.1:168251904-168265438 GCF_002878395.1 Capsicum annuum
TATGTTGTACATATAGTTATACATTATGTATCAGAGATTATACTAAAACTGAGTGCTGAATTCTGGTGGCTGAGTAACTGATAAGGGATAGCCACAGTTCTATAGAACTGTCTGAGTTCTTTACTGAATACTTAGACTAAAACTATAACTGTGGGAGTGTTCGTCTATCTGACATACCCCGATATAATTGATTTGGGATCCAACCTGTGACCCCAATTGGAAGGATGTTAGCACCTTGACACAGGATACTAACAATGTTGGGTCAACCCTAATCTTGATGGAAGACTCATGAAGTATATATATGACTGCGTCAACCCCAATCTGGTAGGAAAACAACTTACCCTATGCTGGCTACGTAATTCTATAATGCAGGGAATGCTACTAAGGGTCAAATCCTCTACTAGCAGGAATGCCCCCATCCCTGGGTTCACTCGGTGTTGAATCCTACTCCCAACTGAATTGACATTGAACTGATTACTAGACTGTACTAGGCTTGAATGAACTGACACTAATCATGTTGACTGACTGTACTGGACTAGTTCACTGAGTTCTGTTAACTGATTGAGTACTACTATTGTTGACCTTGACTGCGACTAGTCTATAACTACTGCAACTAAGTAAACAGCTAAATTTTGGGTAATAAATACCCCCAGGACTCGATAGCATAATAGATAAAACATAGCAAATCTTGAAAGCAAAGCAATAGTCAATTGTTCACAATTCAATCAATGGACATTTTGTCAAACGCTTGGAGGTTATGAACTTGTACATGAATGAGAACACATGCTAGCATGTCAAGATTACCCTATTCAACTCACATAGACATTCTATCAAACACTTGGGGAGTATAATTAATGCACATGATAATGAACAACACATAAGCATCATGACTACAACTTAAACTTACAATTCAAGGGTTTTGGCATGAGAATTACATCAATCAACATACATGCTATATTATGTTCATGAAACTTATAGTTAAATCTTGAATTGAAAACCCATACAACAACACAAACATGAATACAACCCAATTTGTGCATGTAAATTATGAAACTCATAGTTTTAAAAAGGATTCTTGAACTCCAAGGGTGGAAGAAAACCCAAGAATGAACACCTAAAATACCTGAGTGATAGAATTCGTGAAGATTGTTAGGGATTTCTTGGAACTTGATCTTGAGCTTAATGAACTACGGTTTATTTCTTGAGAGGATTTTGTGAATAATGAATGTATTTTTCCCTTTGGGGATTTAATTTCATATTTTGGCTGAATTGAGTGAGGGGAAAAGGACCTAATTGCCCTTAGAAAGTCAAAGTTCAATGAGCAAAATATGCCCAGCGACGCTCCACGTCCATGGTGTCCATGCGATGGCCGACGCGCCGAGTCGATGCTGTCAACACAATAGCCAACGTGATGCATCAAGATCGCATTGGCTTGCTATTTTGGTCATCAAAACATGACCCAAACGATGTCCAAAAATTTTGAAACTCACCCAATATGACCTATTGACACCCCTGATCATGAATCAATTTAAAAATCAACAATCTAAGATCGTAAGGATAAAAAATAAGACCATTCAATTATGAAGGTTAAAAATGATTCTAAGTCTTAACACTTGGCTGAATTTTTCTAAGTCTGGGACCCCTTATTACAAGCTATATGGTACTGAATTGAACTAGAACTCTTACGGGGTCTTACACTACTGGTTTTCATATCAGTATGACTAGAGCTTCCACCAATGTCAGATACTTTCCCTTTAATAAATAAGTTATGGATCCCCTTGCTTAACTCATTATTTCCCACATATTGAGCATTATCGTGTGTTAGTGAAGGATTCTGTGTGACCTTTGTAGTGTCAATGTTTTGTACTACGATCAATTCTTGAATCATCCTTTCTATTTCTTTTTTCAAAGCACTACAACCTTCAATACTGTGACCCTGAACATTAGAGTGATATGCACATTGTAAATGAGGATCAAAATTTTTTAATGTGGGTTAGGAGTACCTCTAAGGAGAGGAGTGATTATGCCCTACTGTCTCAGTCCCTGGAACAAACTGATATAAAATTCTTCAATTAGCGTGAAACTATCCCTAGGCCTCTGCCTCTTTTCATTATTTGACTTGGATCGAACATCTGGCCTAGAAGGGCTTTGATATGTTTGTGGAGTTAGTACGTGCCATTGAGAGAAAGAAAAGAGTTGAACACATGGTTGTGCACTATATACAGGATATGGAGGTAGGGAAATAAAGTATAATAGATTTTGGGAGTGATTATCTAGAGCTTAGGTTTGAACTTGGGCTTGAGACTGAGGGTAACAACGATGTGGTTTTCTTGGATATACCCATTGTCCAACTACAATAGCAGTTGTATCTTTCTTATTTTTCTTCCCTCCAATTTCCTATAATTGATTACAATATTTTTCCAAATGTTTCACGAATTCCTCGTATCCATTTTTCTCCTTAAATTTTGATATCTCAAGGTTTGGAAAAAGGTTAACACTCGAAGATATGCGCCAGTTTTTATATGAAACGTATTTTTTACCCGTAAGTCCTAAGAAACTTTTTATAGCATTTTCTGCACAGTTCATTTTTTCAACCATTTTCTCTAGCTCTTCTGGCACACTAGGCTTCTTGTTAGGAAATTTTGATGGTCTATTTAACTTAAAAGCAAGCTTAGAAGTATAGAAATGATCACCAGGAGTATTGAACATGGATCCACTAGCAGCATGGGCAATTACAATCATTGGTGAATAGCCAATGTGGAAGCCTCAGTAGAGAATTGAGCAACAAAATCACAAACGACATATAGTATTGTTAATGTAGTAGGCTTATGCTGAGGAGATAGAGAAAGAGTGGTGGAAGTATTGGGATGCAATTGATGTGGAATAAATTTTGAGGCATATTGTGGTGCATCAACAACAGTAGGAAACTGACTTTGCAATTTTGGTGGAAAACCCAAGGTATTTGTAGGATCAATAGCGGAAAATAGAGGAGGAGGCAACCCACTAGCCCAAGCTTGGTGCATTTCCGTCACTCTCTATATCCTTGTTAGACACAGCTAACCTTTCTTTGGATTTGGAGTGATATGGAGGACCAGCTACAATGTCATAATGCCACAAACCAACCACCTTAAACTAACTGAACAAGAGATAACAAACGTGTTAGAGTTCAACTCTTTCTCAAAATCTCTTTTTTTTTCTTTTCTTTGGAGAAAATCACCGAACCCAAGAAGGGCGCCTTCGTATCTCACTCCTAAGAGAGGAGAATCAGGTGTGCATTGTTTGTGAAGTTTTGGCACAACATGTCCAATCAAACTCTCTTTTTTTTGCTTGAAACTTTAAAAAGAAAAGAAAATAATAAATTGTCAAAAGAATTGACGAAAACTTTCTGAATTGTCTCAGCTTTAAAATCCCTATACAAAATGAAACCTATGATTACCAAAGAAAATCTTTTTGGGTTTTCGATTTTGAATTTCATACGGAAATGAAACTTGAAACTATTAAAGAAAAATAGTTGTTGTTGTTTTCTTTTAAAGATGTATGTGAAACACCTGCTCTAAATAAAGAGTGAAAAAAATTTATTTGGATTTTTTAAATAAGATCACCGAACCCTGGAAGGATTGCCTACATATCTCACTCTAGAAAGAGGAGAATCGGGTGTGCGAAGTTCATCCAGATTGGACAAATAAAGATTACACAACCGACTGAACCCTAACCTAAGAGACACAACCACAAACAAACGATAAACAACATTAATAAAATCTTTTTTGATTTTTTCATTTGACACTTCACATAAAAATGACACCAACAACTATGAAAGAAAATTTTTTTTTGGTATTTTTGTTATATGAAAGGTACAAAATTTCTACCATCTTTTTTATTTTTATTTTATAAGAAGCTGGAAAAAATCTTTTTTAAAATTTTTGAATTATGAATGTTTCCTAAAGAGAATAAGAGAAAAATCTATTTGATATTTTTGTTTTTGACAAATGAATTCAAATGGTAAAAATCTTTTTGATTTTTTTTTGGATTGTGAAAAACAAAAGTCATAAAGAACTCTAAAAAGAAAAACTACGAAACTCTTTTTTGACTCACTTTTCATTCTCTCTCTTTTTTTCTTTTTAAACATTTTGTTGCCTACGCACTTTACTTCTAACACATGCTTTCCCCAAAGCTGTCTGTCAAATGACCCTGTCACCCTCAAAATTGTAACATTTAGCACGTAGGGATACTTTTAAGGTGAGTCTCCTATAAAGGACTAAGTGGGTCCCGCTAGGTCTCAGTATAATGCAGATAAGCATGACCTAAAGGCTGACCTACGTTAGGGTCCACTAATAAGGCTGTTGAGGAAGAATATGATCGATAGTGGCTGCGACAGCTTTCCACCTACTCCATATGTCTGATGGCTCCCCAGGGTGACTCAACTAGAGTTCTAATACACGACTTATACTCCGAGACTTATTGCGGAAAAAATTGACTCGGGTTATGCAAATGATTTCAGATATAAAGTGGTAACACATAAAGAAAGATTGTAAACAAAGAGCACGTAGGCATCCGACAATGATGAAACAAATACATAAATAATTACACAAACAAAAATGTTTATACACCTATATTGTCAAACTAAGCCGATAGAACTCAAAATAAACTCGAATTCTAAAAAGTCCCCAGCAGAGTCGACAGAGATGTCACACTCCTTTTTTACCCAAAAAACATATATTTTAAGTTTGAAAGGGTTTTTATTATTAAGTGACAAAAGATAAAATTTATTTCAAAAAGGATTCTTTTTTATTTGAACTCAGAGTCGCCACTTGACATAAATATGGTGTTCCAAGTCACTGTTGGAAATCCTTTTAAAAATGGTTTGACTCTTTAAGACTGATCAAAGAATAGAGATTCTGATTAAGGAATTCTGTTGACCTAAGGGAAGGTGTTAGGCACCCCTCGATCCCATGGTTCGACCACGGTCACTCCGTGAACTATATCATCTAGTAGACACTATGAAATGTATAAACTAATAAAACACACAAAAGAAAAATAAACAATCAAACAATTAAAACTCCAAAAAGACAGTGTTCAGTGCAATTTATTACAGACCCAAAATAAAAAGATACTGAAAAGTAAACCTAAACTAATCCTAAACTATTCTCCAATGCTTTACCCGATGTATCGGGCCTTGATCACTAACATTCTTTGTATACATGATACTTCGGGGCATTCCTCGATGAATGAATACAATTTCTCTCAGGGTATTCCCCGACAAAATTAGTACAATGAATTCAAGTGCGATAAAATGAAAGTCATTAAACACATTCAAACATTCAACAAAAAAACAAAATCCCTAAGATTTACCTACCCAACCTATCATTTTCCTAACCATTTAGACCTATCATGATACTATCACGTTCAATGACATCAATGAATCAAATTAATCCGTATTCACTTTTATCAAGGTCAATTTCCACCTCAAACAATTGATTTTAATTCTCAAATGAGATATTATTTTATCACATAATTCATAACCAAGGAAATTAATAATTTATCAATACCAAACATCTATTCACCATCAACAAGGATCAATTAACACACAATATTCTATTCGATACATCGAATATCACAAATAATGAAATAAAAATAGAGAAATAGTTGAATTGTACCTCAATTTGATGCTATTGAGATTTAGTAATACTTGAGTAAAAAGGTACAATCGACATACGAGAACCTCGACTCAACCTTAATACAAATTCGCCAAACTCAAACTAAAAATCGCGAATTAGAGAAAGATCCAGACCAGATTTTGATGGATTTGGATAGAATCAAAAGTGAACGGTAGTTGGGTTAACTGTTTTTACATCGTTGGAGCTCTGATGGTGATCAAAAACAAAGAATAAAGGACAGCAATCATATTTTTCAGTGAAAACTCACCGAAAAAACCTTTTTCTCACCGATTTTCTCCTGTTTTCACCCTTTTTTGCTGGTTTTTCCTTGTTTACCGCCCCTTTTTATAACTATATCCCTCTCTCAATGCTTACTATCTCTTCTCTCTCTACTTTAATCTCGATCTATGTATGTCTATCTCTCCTTCCCTCCTCTATGCGTATCTCAAGGTGTGTTAATAAACTCTGTATGAGTGATTCATCACCATGTAGAAGTTGTGTGTGCTCTTTTCCGATCCCCTATGTTGTGTATATATAAATTATGAGAAAGATATATGTGTGTGGGTGTGTTGGTCAGTAAGGAATATGCGTGTGCATATTTCTGTGTGTGAATCGATGTGTATATTGTTGAGTACATTGTGTGTGGGTATTTTGGTGTGTGAGCTATGATTATGTGTATGTTTGTTGTGTATATGAATGGTGAGGAAGACCTTGTGTAAAATTCTGTTAAGAGAGAAAAATGGAAAAAACGTGAGGGGGGCCTGGGGATGTACGTGGGTAGGGGTAGGTGGTTGTTATTTTTGTTATAGTGAGGTGTCAAAAGTAGGGTATTTTTATTATGTTACTTTTTTTTTGTCTTTTTATAGGGAAATTATTAAATGGGTGAGGATATATGATAAAGTGAGGCAAAAAATAAATAAAATTTGATTTTAGGAAGGGACAAAATTATGTGTCTACAACTAGATGAATTAATTTTAACTCTACGTAATCCCTGACAATGCTCATTTTTGTGACCATCTCTGTCACAGTGAGTGTATAGAGAATTGTTGTTGTCTTTTCCTACCAACAGACACTTACTAGCCTTAAGGCATAACATAATGAGTGTTGTGCTGATACCCAAGACCTCTACCATTGTTAAAACCCTAACTTGTTAGGTTTTCAAGAATCTATGAAGAGGTGGTTCATTTTAGAAATTTGTTAAGATCTTCTTTAATGCGGACCAAGTCCCTTTCCAATTCCTCATTCTTCTCAAAAGCAGTCATAAGAAGGTTTGAGAGTCTTTCAACTTTTTTTCAAGTTCAATTTGTTACTTGGTAGCTTTATTTTTTCCTTTACCATCATATTCAACTAACACTCTCAATTTTTCCATTATACTGTTTTTAGATTTCAATTTTAAAGAATTCTCTTCTATCTCAGATAGTTGAATAGTTAGTGCTAGTTTTTTATGTTCTAAAGTTTCTACCTTATCTTCAAGAAACTCCTTCTCAGTAGTAAGCTCACATACAAAGTCTATCAAGACATTTGCAAGTTTCTTTCACTTTTTAGGGGTGTAATTATTTAGATTTTGCTTAATATTAAAAAGAGTTACCTAATCACCCCCTTCATCATCTAATTTAGCCATGAGAGCAAGAAGTGAGTTATAGGAGGTTTCATTATATTCCAAAGCTAGTATGCATCTATCTTCAGGCTTTTCTGCATCTTCAGACTCACTTGAGGGATCTCTCCAGACAACTAGTGCTTGCTTTACCATATAGTCAGCTACAACTTTTCTTCTTGATTTATTGGGGGTCTGGACCTTCTTATTTACTTTGTTCAACCTGAATTCAGATACTCCTGGTAATTTATTTTGTACAGAGGACAATCGTTGATAAGGTGTCCAAATTTTTTACATTTGTGATAGACCTCAATTGTATCAGTTTGCCTGCTACTACTTCCTTTCCTTTGAAACTTACCATTCCTTTTCATGGACCTTACAATATTTCTAGATAAGTAAGCAACATTAGTATCCTCTATATTATACTCATATTTAAAGCTTTTAAAGGCAGTGACTTCTTTTGTAACATCCCGTATTTCCGTAGCATATTCTAAGTCCCAGTGCATGAGTATTCATATATAAAATTTCTGAAATGCTCATTATTTTTTTAGTTTAGAGACTTCCATTACATAGGAAATTGAATTATCTTTTCAACAATATAAAATTCTCCAAAATCCGATAACAGGGTAATAAGTTATGGCGATTTTAAGTGTCAATCGTTAAACATCGTCATTTTACCCATCAGTGCATCGCGGAGATAGTCAAAATAGTAATTGTCAATTTCCAGTGAGGAATCACAATTTTGATGCATCGCTCCATAGTCCAATTTGGCATTTGTCATTTTTCAGTGTTGCAGCGCGATGCCACCGTGTCGCAGAGAACTTCCAGGTCCTAATCAGTGAAGGACCACGATTTTCCCGCGTCGCGCCACATACCAGTTTCCCAGTTGTCAATTTCTAGTAACATGGTGTGCTAGATCTGCGTCTTACCATTGAACAGTTTCCTAATTGTCAGTTTCCAATGACACGGCGCGATAGCGCCGCGTCACGCCAGGGGCCCAAATCGAAATTTTTTCACAAAAATCTAATATTTTGTCCAGGGTTAAAATAGTCTTATTCCATTATTTTAATCCACCCATATGGAATACTTAAGCCCTAAAAATATTTTAAAATTTCATTCTTTATTAATTTCCCTCAAAATTCAAAAACTAAGAGCAATCTCAAGAATTCACCCAAGGACTTCAAGAAATTCATCTGTTAAGGTATGTTAGATGTTCATCCATGGACTCCCTTCATACATGGAGCCAAAGTAACCTTTTTAATTATAAAGTTATGATCTTTTTAAGTTATTTGATTTTAAATCACGATTTCATCCATTAATCTCCATGAATTTTGATTTAATACTATGTTTTAATGAAGTTATTGTCATTATTCAATTCATTATGTTTTAGTGTTATCATTTGTTGAATTAAATTATGACTTAGTGTTTTCATGATAATTTCATGTCAATTATGCCAGTCCTTTAGTAATTCTATGATTATTTTAAACCATGAACTATAAGTGTTTGATAAAATGCCTACAAGAGCAATTGATTTAATAAAAGCCTTCATGATATGTCCTTCAATGTTTTAGTGTCATGCTACTACTATTGTTTCGAGTCCTGGGGGAATTAAATAACCAAAATCCATAGCTATTTATTTAGTCTAGTCTCAGTACATTACAGAACAGTCTTCAGAATATACTATGAGCACTTGAGAATAGTCAAATGCCAGTCAGTTAAACTTAGAACAGTCTAGTATTTCGGTGTCCTTAAGTTGGGAGTAGAATTTAGCACCGAGAGAGTGTAGGGATGGAGGATTTCTCATCAGATAGGCAGAGTCGTTAGTAGCAGTCCCTATACTTCAAAACTACGTAGCCAGCGTAGGATATGAGTAGTCACCCGTCAGATTAGGCTTGACTATCTCGCAGGGCTCACCCGTTACTTCAGGCTTGACACCCTTAGTCCTTTGGACATTATATCAGTTTAGTGGATCCATACAACCAGCGTTAGTACCCGTGGCACGGTATTAACACCCTTCCAACTAGGGTTACAGGTTGGACCCCGATTAGCTCAGATTAGGAAATGTCAGTTAGATGATACCTCCCACAGTCTCAATCATAGTTCCAGTTCAGTTTTTTAGTCTTAGTATTGTTTGACTAAAGCATATAGATTTCAGTTATTTTCAGTATTTCAGTTTTCAGATTTCATCCAGTTCATGTCATATGCTTGGTCATGCATCCTCAGTATCTACAGATTTTTATGTATTTTCAGTATTTTATAGACTTTCATGTATGTTCAGTATCTACAGATTTCATGCTCTCTATTTTGTATTCCATGCTTTATATGTGTATTCAAATAGATCATTACTCCTATTCATGAAACCTTGCACGTTAGGCTACCTCATTTAACATACCAGAACATTCAAAGTACTGATTGCATACCTTTCATTTGCACTATGATGTCACATATCATAAGTGTTGACGCTCAGTTATCGAATCATACATAGTCCCTCAGATTATTGCCATTACAGTAGAAGTGGTGAGTCCTCATCACTCGAGGGCAGACTATCTTATTTTATGTCTTTATTTTAGTAGTCAATAGAGTTAGTTGGGGGCTTATCCTATCAACTCTCAGTCTGTCAGTCTTAGAGGCTTTTCAGACATTACAGTCAGTTAGTTCTTCAGTTTATCAGTACTTTATCATATTCAGACAGTCGTTTTCCTAGATTAAAATTTAGTTTGAATTCAAATAGTTAAAACCTTATGGCATGTCAGTATTCTTCTGTATTTATGATAATATTATTCAGTGCTCATAACAGGTACCAACTCATGGGTTAGCTTTTGGTCTTTTGGGACTGTAAGCACCGTGTAACAACTAGGAGTTAGTCTCGGGTTGTTACAAACTTGGTATCAGAGACTAAGATTTTGAAGTGTCCTAGGAAGTCTGAAAGCCATAACGAGTAGAGTCTTGTGCATGGGTGTGTAGCGTGCCACACTTATGGATGAGAGGATACAAGGAGTTTAGGAAAAGTTTCCCTTCTTTCAGTATTTATGTCATGCGATTGAGCATGAGCTCATGTTAAACTCTCAGTCTAATCTGTTTCTTCCTTCCGTTTATAGAACGTACCTCCTAAGAAGAACAGAATAAGAATAGAAACTCAGCTATCCCCTCAGCCCATCCATTCAGACCCTCTGTACGAATATGTCTCTCACATAAAATTTAGGGTTGCGTTCACTACTCTAGGAAACTCTGTAACAGCACAAAATAAATGGCCAGCTGCTATTCCGGCCAACCCAGTGGCCAATACTGTTGTAACTAAAATTCAGGATTTCACCTGGATGAATCCTCCTTCTTTCACGAGATCCAAGTCTGAAGAGGATCCACATAAATTCTTAGATATGGTTCAGAAGGTAATGGATGCTATGGGGGTGACGTCTAGTCAGAGTGTCGAGTTGGCTGCATATCAATTGCAGGATGTAGCCCATACTTTGTTTAAGCAGTGGAAAGTTAATAAAGGTGTTGATGCAGGGCCTATAGAATGGGAAGAGTTTGCCACAACTTTCTTGGACAAATTTTTTCCATTAGAGTTGAGGGAGGCTAAAGTTTTAGAATTTTTAATTTGAGGTAAGGCAGCATTAGCGTGACGGAATATTCTGTCAAATTCAGTCGGTTAGCTAGATATGCACCTCATGTGGTTGTTGACAGTAGGTCTAAGATGAGTAAGTTTATGTCTGGCGTGTTTGATAGTGTGGTCAAAGAGTGTAGGACCACAATGTTGATTAGTGAGATGGACTTGTATAGGTTGATGGTCCATGCTTAATAGATAGAGGAGAAAAGATTAAGAAGGTGAGAGAGGAAAAAAGATCTAGGATGGGTAGTTTTAATTTCAATCAGCCAATGTCAAAAGGTGGTAATCGTCCTTAGTTTCATTAGAGGTCTTCAGCCTTAGTACCATCTTCAGCCAGTGCCCCAGTACCCAAATTTAGAAACGATAATAGGGATAGGGCACCAGGATCAAAGTCCCAGGTTAGTGTTAGCAGTGCTCGTACCAATCTATTATGTCAGAAGTATGGTATACACCATCAGGGTGAGTGCAGAGAGGGTAGTGGTGTGTACTTCGGATGTGGCAAGCCAGGCCATTGGATTCAGGAGTATTGGGTAGTTTCTTAAAAAGGTAGAGATACGTGCCAACAGGGCCAGTCTCATCAGTCGTCAGTTCCATTCGGTCGCCCAACTCAGCAGGGTGCCACTTCCAATACTACCGGTGGTCAGCGTCTGAACAGATTATACGCTCTTCAGTCCTGCCAAGATTAGGAAAAATTCTCCTGACATAGTTACTATTATGTTCCAGGTCTTTCACTTACATGTTTATACTTTACTAGACCCTGGAGCTTCTCTTTCTTTTATAACTCCATATATAGCTGTTAATTTCGGAGTCAGTCCCAAAAATCATGCAGAGCCCTTTTCAGTATCTACCCCAGTGGGTGTTTCCATTATAGCTAGACAGGTATACATGAATTGTTCGGTCACAATATCTCAAAAGGTTACTTCAATTGATCTCGTGGAGTTAGAGATGATGGATTTTGACATTATTATCAGCATGGATTAGCTCCACTTATGCTATGCCTCAGTTGAGTGTAGAAATAAAATAGTTTATTTTCAGTTTCCAAATGAACCAGTCCTTGAATGAAGAGGTAGTACTACAACTCTTAGGGGTCATTTGATTTCTTACCATAGAGCCAGAAAGATGATATCCAAGGGGTGTGTCTATCATCTTGAATGAGTCAAAGACTCTAACTCATAAACTCCTACTTTTGAGTCAGTCTCAGTAGTAAAAGAATTCTCAATTATATTTCTGGAGGATCTTCCCGGAGTTTCTCCCGAAAGGGAAATCGACTTCGGAATAAACCTTCTCCCAAATACTCAGCCTATATCTATTCTGCCAAATAGAATGACTCCAGCTGAACTCCAAAAACTGAAAGAACAGTTGAAGGATCTCTTAGATAAGGGATTCATTAGACCAAGTGTCTCCCAGTGGGGCGCACCTATTTTATTTGTGTGTAAGAAAGACGGATCTCTCAGAATGTGCATAGACTACCGTCAGTTGAACAAGGTCACAGTAAAAAATAAATACCCACTTCCTAGAATCGATGACTTGTTCGACCAGCTTCAGGGTGCCAGTTACTTTTCCAAGATAGACCTCAGATCAGGCTATCATTATCTTAGAGTCAGAGAACATGACATTTCAAAAATAGCTTTCCTAACCTAGTATGGTCACTTTAAATTTCTAGTCATGTTATTTGGTCTTACAAATGCCCCAACAGCCTTCATGGACTTGATGAACTGAGTGTTCAAGCAGTACTTGGACATGTTCATCATAGTCTTCATTGATGACATTCTTGTCTATTCTCGTAGTGAAAGCGATCATGCAAACCATCTCAGCATAGTGCTTCAGACTCTTAGAGCTCATTAGTTGTTCGCTAAATGCAGTTAAGTGTGAATTCTGGCTAAGATCAGTAGCATTTCTTGGTAATATTATTTTCGGTGATAGTATTAGAGTTGATCCTCAAAAGAGTGAAGTGGTGAGGAACTAGCCTAGACCTACCTCTCCATCAGCTATCAGGAGTTTCTTGGGTTTAGCTGGCTAATACCGTCGGTTTGTTGAAGGTCTTTCTTATATTGCATCCCCTATGTCCAAATTGACTTAGAAGAAAGTTAAGTTTAAGTGGTTAAATTCCTACAAGAAGTATTTTCAGGAATTGAAGACTCGACTCACCTCAGCCCCAGTCTTGATTCTACCAGATAGTTCAGATAGTTTTATTGTATACTGTGATGCATCCAGAGTAGGTTTGGGTTGTGTCCTCATGCAGAGAGGTAAGGTCATAGCCTACGCCTCTAGACAGCTTAAACCCCATGAGAAGAATTATCCGACTCATGATCTTAGGGTAGCAGCTGTAGTGTTTGCCTTACAGATTTGGAGGCTTTACTTGTACGGGGTGTATTTAGATGTGTTCACAGATCACAAAAGCCTTCAGTATGTGTTCTCTCAGAAAGATTTGAATCTGCGTCAGAGAAAATGGTTAGAGTTATTGAAAGATTATGATATAAGTGTTTTGTATCATCCAGGCAAGGCTAATATAGTAGTTGATGCTCTCAGTAGAATGTCATGGGTAGTGTAGCTCATGTTGAGGATGGTAAAAAGTAATTAGCTCAGGAAGTTCATCAATTTACCCAACAATGTGTTCGTTTACTTGATTCAGCAGAAGGTAGTGTATGGGTGAAGAGTAGCTCAGAATTATCTCTAGTT